>NW_025793415.1:23014-53010 GCF_021613505.1 Equus quagga | reverse complement strand
TATAGAAGGAAAACACCTCAACATAATAAAGGCCGTACATTAGAAACCCACAGCATAGATCATTCTCAATGGAGAAAAACTGAAATCTATCCCTCTAAGAACAAGAACCAGACAAGGATGCCCATTGTCACCACTCTTATTTAACATAGTATTCGACATCCTAGCCAGAGCCATCAGGCAAGAAAAAGAAAGAAAAGGGATCGATATTGGAAAAGAAGAAGTGAAACTGTCGCTCTTTGCAGACGACATGATTTTATATGTAGCAAACCCTAAAGAATCCACTAAAAAACTTTTAGAAATAATGAATGAATACTGTCAAGTCGCAGGATACGAAATCAACACACAAAAATCGGCTGCATTTCTGTACACTAACAACGAAGTAGCAGAAAGAGAAATTCAGAATACAATCCCATTCACAAGTGCAACAAAGAGAATAAAGTACCTAGGAATAAACTTAACCAAAGAGATGAAAGAGCTGTACACCGAAAACTATACAACATTGTTGAAAGAAGTCGAAGAAGATACAAAGAAATGGGAAGATATTCCATGCTCCTGGATTGGAAGAATTAACTTAGTTAAAATGTCCATACTTCCTAAAGCAATCTATAGATTCAATGCAATCCCTGTGAAAGTTCCAACATTTTTCACAGAAATAGAACAAAGAATCCTAAAATTTATATGGAACAGCAAAAGACCCCAAATAGCCAAAGGATTCCTGAGAAAAAAGATCAAACCTGGAGGTATCACACTCCCTGATTTCAAAATATACTACAAAGCCATAGTAACCAAAACAGCATGGTACTGGCACAAAAACAGACACAGATCAATGGAACCGAATCGAGAGCCCAGAAATAAACCCACACATGTATGGGCAGCTAATATTGGACAATGGAGCCAAGAGCATACGATGGAGAAAGGAGAGTCTCTTCAATAAATGGTGTTGGGAAACTGGACAGCCACATGCAAAAGAATAAAAGTAGGCCATTCCCTTACACCATGCGCAAAAATCAACTCAAAATGGATGAAAGACTTGAATGTAAGACCCGAAACCATGAAACTTCTAGAAGAAAACACAGGCAGTACGCTCTTTGACATCGATGTGAGCAGCATATTTTCAAGTCCCTTGTCTGACCCGGCAAGGGAAACAAAAGAAAAAATGAACAAATGGGACTACGTCACACTAAGAAGCTTCTGCACAGCAAAGGTAACCATCAACAAAATGAAAAGACAACCTAACAATTGGGAGAAGATATTTGCAAACCATATATCCGATAAGGGGTTAATATCCAAAATATACAAAGAACTGATACATCCCAACAACCCAATTAAAAAATGTGCAAAAGATCTGAACAGAGATTTCTCCAAAGAAGATATACGGATGGCCAACAGGCATATGAAAAGGTGCTCCGCATCATTAGCTATCAGGGAAATGCAAATCAAAACTACAATGAGGTATCACCTCACTCCGATCAGAATGGCTATAATTAACAAGACAGGAAACAGCAACTGTTGGAGAGGATGTGGAGAGAAGGGAACCCTCATACACTGCTGGTGGGAGTGCAAACTGGTGCAAGCCGCTATGGAAAGCAGTATGGAATATCCTCAGAAAATTAAGAATAGATCTACCATATGACCCAGCTATCCCACTGCTGGGTATTTATCCAAAGAACTTGCAAACACAAATGGGTAGAGATACATGCACCCCTGTGTTCATCGCAGCATTATTCACAATAGCCAAGACTTGGAAGCAACCTAGGTGCCCATCAAGGGACAAATGGACAAAGAAGATGTGGTACATATATGCAATGGAATACTACTCAGCCATAACAAATGATGAAATCGGGCCATTTGTGACAACATGGATGGACCTTGAGGGTATTATGCTGAGTGAAATAAGTCAGAGGGAGGAAGTCAAATACCATATGATCTCACTCATAAGTAGAAGATAAGAACAACGACAAACAAACACAAAGCAACGGAGACTGGATGGGTGGTTACCATAGGGGAAGGGGGGAGCGGGGAGGACAAAAGGGGTGATTAGGCTCACATGTGAGGTCGTGGACTAGAATTAGTTTTCGGGTAGTGAACATGAGGTAATCTACAGAGAATTCGAAATATATTACGAGGTACATCTCAAAGCTATATAAGGTTATAATCCAATGTTACTGCAATAAAAAAAAAAGAGAGACAATGCTTGAGTTGAAATGTGAAAGACACACAGGAGTTAACTAATCAGCATCCCTCAGGAAGTGGGGACAATGTAAGTGGAGAAGCTTGGGGAATTGGAGGATGTGAAAGAAGCCCAATAAGAGAGACAAGAAGGGGAAGCACTGCTTTTCATACTGCTAGAGAGGTAGGCAGGGGCTGGACCATGCCCTGACGTCCTTGTGTAGGAGTATGGTCTTTATCTGAAAAGCAGTGGACAGGCCTGCACCTGTGTGAGAGAAAGGGGAGGGGAGGGAAGAGGGAGACAGACACCCTGAGTGATGTGGGAGACCAGTTAGAAGGTGGTTTTGACGATCAAAGGGAAAGAGGCTTCGGACTAGAGCAAATGTGGCGGACACACAAAAAAGTAAAAGGTATTAAACAGGTATTTAGGAAGTAAAATGGAAAGAACTCAGCAAGGATTTGGACTTGAGGTGAAGGAGAGGGAGAAGTACGTGGTTAAGACCAGGTTTCTGTGTTGGGTAATAAGAGTAGGATGGTGCCATCTGTTGACATGGGGCGTACCAGAAGAGGGCCAGGTCTGTGAAGAATTCCGAAATGAGACTTTTATTTGTATGAAGTCGTGGTCTAAATGTAATACAATAACCAATATTTAAATACTTGGCTTCAAAGTTCTTTTTCCTTTGAAAAAACGAAAGTCAGAGGTGTTGAGAGAGAATTTACGTACAATAAAAGTCAGCCTTTTAAGATAGTTTGTAGAGTTTTTTTGTTTTGTGTTTTCAACTTTTTAATTATTTTATTGAGGTCATACTGGTTTACGACATTGTGTAAATTTCAGGTGTACATTATTATATTTCAGTTTCTGGGTAGACTGCCTCGTGTTCACCACCAATAGTCTAGTTTCCATCCGTCACCAGCGTATGTGCCCCTTTGCCCCTTTTGCCCTCCCCCCCCCCCTTCCCCTCTGGTAACCACTAATCGGTTCTCCTTATCTATGTGTTTGTTGTATGTAGCATTTTGACAAATGTTCACGTTGTGTAACCACCACCACCACAATAAAAATATAGAAAATTTCCATCATTCGAAGATATCCCCTTGTGCCATTTGCCGTCAGACTCCTTCCTCCACTTCCGTACCCTGGCAACCACTGATATACTTCTGTCCCTATAGTTGTGCCTTTTCCAGAATGCCATTTACATGAAATCATGTAATGGGTAGCCTTTTGTGTCTGGCTTCTTTAATTTAGCATACTTGAGATGCATCTATGCTGTTACATGCATCAGTAGTCCTTTTTTATTAGTGTGTAATATTCCTTTGTGTGGGTATAGCTCAGTTTGTTTTCCTTTTATCCATACACCAGTTGTTGAATATTTGGGTTGTTTCTAGGTTTGGCTATTATGAATAAAAGTGCTGTGAATGTTTGAGTACAGGTCTTTATGTGGACATATGTTTTCATTTGTCTTGGGTAGAACTCTCTAGGAGTAGAATTGCTGGGTCATATGGTAAGTGTATGTTTAATGTTCAAAGTAAGTACCTGATAGGAGGATATCCATTCCAGCTTTCCTGTGGTGGTGGCTTTTATGATACATCTTTTCCCTTACCTGACTTGCAGTTTGTTTGTATCTTTGAACCAAACTGTGTCTCCTGTAGGCAACATACAGTTGGCGCTTGTTGTTTTTTTTTTAAATCCAGTCTGTCAGTGTCTGCCTTTTGACTGGATTGTCTAATCTATTCACATTTAATGTTGTTATTGATGTAGATGGACTTATATCTGCCGTTATATGTATTTTTTTCCTCTGTGTCTCATGTCTTTTTGTTCTTTGGTTCCTCCTTTACTGCTTTGTTTTGCATTAAATGGATATTTTCTAATGTAGCATTTTAATTTCTTTAATGACGTGTTCGCTGTATTTTTTGAGTTATTTCCTTAGTAGGTGCTCTAAGGCTGACCATACACATCTTAACTTATCACAGCCGGCTTCAGATTCACACCAGTTCCAGTGAGATATAGAAACGTTGTAGCTCTATTCCCATTTCCCTCTTTTGGTGGTATTGTTATATATATATTACATCTACAAAGGGTACATCCCCTTAATACACTCTTATCATTACTTTGTTGTATATAATTTTATCCCTTTTAAAAAAAGCTGAGATAAGACAGGGTATCAAGTGTGTTATTTATACCTTCTGTTCTATTAACCTTCTTTGTCACTATTTCTGATTCCTAGTATTTCTTCTTGTGGATTTGAGTTACCATCCAGACTCGTTCCCTTACCCAATACAGCTTTGCTCCCAGCCACCTGCCTTGTGCTGTTATTGGCAAACATGTCACATCATATATGTTATTGGCCCAACAATAAATTATATAATATCGTTTTGTACAGTTGCTTTTAAAATCAGTTCCCAGAAGAAAAGAGTAAGAATGTATATTTATATAGTCTTTTGTATTTACATAATTGCCTTTACCCACGCTCTTGGTTTTTTCTCTGGATTCAAGTTACCCTCTGGGGTCACTTGTTGCAACCTGAACTTCCTTCAGTTTTTCTTCTGAGCCAGTTCTGCTAGCAACAGATCCTCTCAGCTTTTGTTCATCTAGGAATGCCTTTATTTTGCTTTCACTTTTATTTTTTTAAACACTTTATTGAGGTATGGTTGACCTGTCAAAAGCTGTACATATTTAATGTATACAACTTGACAAGTTTGGGAATAAGTATACACCCGCAAAACCAGCACCGCCATCAAGGACATGGAAGTATCCATCACCTCCCAAAGTGTCCTCCCACCCCCTTTATTGTTGTTGTTGTTGTTGTTGTTGTTGTTGTTGTTATTGTTATTAGTGAATACGAACGCTTAACATATGATTTACCTTCTTAACAAATTTTAAGTATACGATACAGTATTGTTAGCTTATAGGCAGTATGCTGTATAGTCAATCTCCAAAACTTATTTGCATAGCTATAACTTTGTACCCTTTGACCATCACCTCCCCATTTTCTCCTCTCCCCACTCCCTGGCAATCACCATTCTGTACTCCGCTTCTATGAGTTTGACTATTTTAGATTCCACCTATAAGTGAAATCATGCAGTATTTGTCTTTCTGCGTCTGGCTTTTTTCACTTACATAATGTCCTCCGGGTCCAGATGGCATGCCCTTAGACATAGAAAACCCTAAAGATGCCGCCAAAGAACTGTTAGACCTAAGAAACAAATTCAGTAATGTTGCTTTCATTTTTAAAAGATAGTTTGCTGGATGTATGATTCTTCCTGTAGTATACTTCCTATAGTATTTTCCTTTGAGCACTTTGAATATATTGTCCTGATGCTTTCTGTCCTCCATTGTTTGTGCTGAGAAATCTGCTGTTAATCTTATTGGGTTTCCCCTCATAAGTGAGGAGTCATTTTTTTCTTGTTGCTTTCAAGATTTTCTCCTTTATCTTTGGCTTTCAGCATTTTCACCATGTGTCTGTGGATCTCCTTTTGTTCGTCCTACTCAGAGTTTGTTGAGCTTCCTTCAGGCAATATTTCTTTGACTATTTTTTTCTGCTCCTCTCTCTCCTTCTGATACTCTCATTACGTGTACGTTGGCGTGCTTAAGAGTGTCCCATATTTCTCTGAAGCTCAGTTGATTTTTCCTCATTTGTTTTCCTCTCTCTCATCAGACTGTATAATCTCTATTGATCTGTCTTTAAGATTGCTAAATCTTTCTCTGGTAGTTCAAATCTACTGTTGAGCCCCTCTTGTGAATTTTCCACTTCAACTAATGTACTTTTCAACTCCAGAATTTCCATTCGGTTCTTTTTTATCATTAATATATAATTTTATAATTCTTTTTTATAATTTCTTATTTCTTTATTGCTACTCTCTACTTGATGTGACATTTTCATCATACCTTCCTTTACTTCTTTGATTGTGGTTTCCTTTTGTTCTTTGAACGTATTTATAGTAGCTACTTTGAAGTCTTTGTCTATCAAATCTGACATCTGCTTGTAATCTCAGGTAGTTTCTGTTGCTTGCTTTTTCATATTTTCCTGTTTCTGTGCATGTGTCATAACGTTGTTGTTGTAGGAAACTGGGCTGTCTAAAGCGGATAATACGTTGTGGCTATTCCGGGTACTGATCCACCCCACCCCTCCTGCGTTGGTTATTGTTATTTACTTGTTTATTTGCTTAGTGTCTGGCTGGTTTATTTTAGTGGAATCCATTCTCTTCCCACCCACTGCCTTTGCTGTGTTAAGCTTTGGATTTGACTATTCCAGAAGAGCCCACTGGGTATGCCCACTTGGGTATACCCACAGTCACCCTGGGATGACTGTGGTTTGGTTTGGGCAGGGCTGCCTTTGACTTTCTCTTCCCCTGACCACACTGAGCTGTTAAGCCCCGCTAATTGTGGGCTGATTATTGTTTTCAACAATGCCCTGGGACAAAAATTGCTCCATAAGCTAAGCCAATGAAATTCTTTCTCCTTTGAAGAGATAGCCATTGAGGTCAGTGTTTCAGATTTGTTTTGACCCCAAGCAGGCTCCTTCAGCTGTCTCCCTCCCTGGTTGTCTCAGGTAATCCGGCCAGCCTACAGTTTGGCCTGTGTAGTGCAATGATTCCACCGATCTTCTACTAGCTGCCTTTGACCACAACCTCCACTATTTTGAAAGTGCCCCTAGGCTGGACCTTCTCAACACTCCATTGCAAGTGAAGTCAGTTCCTCTGGGAAGAGGTTCAGAGCTATCTGCTTCAAAATCACCGAGCCACAGCTCTGTAGTTGGGGAGTGGGGACAGTGGTGGCACACTTCTCTTTCCTGTTTACCGGTAGTAGACTATGTGATGTTGCTTTTTGAATTTCAATTTTTAATGGTTTGTGGCTGGTATATAGAAACAGAATTGGCTTTTGCATACTGATTTTGTATCACGTTACTCTGCTGAACTCACTTCTCAGTTCAAGTAGCTTTTTTGTGGATTCTTTTTATAGATTCATGTGTTATCTGCGGTTAATGACTGTTTTACTTCTTTCTTTCTTCTTGCCTTTCTTGTTGCTTGAATAGCCAGTAAAATATTGAACAGAAGTGGCAAAAGTATGCGCCCTTGCCTTGTTCCCTATCTTAGAGGGAAAGCATTCAGGCCTTCGCAAATAAGGATGATGTTAGTTTTAGGTACCTTTGTAGATGCCAATTATCACTTTAAGGCTGTTGCCGTAGGCTGAATATTGCCGTCTCCCCAACATTCATGTTGAAATCTTTCCGCAGTGTGATGGTATTTAGAGGTGAGGCCTTTGGGATGTGATTAGGTCATGATGGTGGGGGCCTCATGAACGGGATTAGTGCCCTTATAAAAGAGACTCCAGAGTTCTCGTCAAGATGGCGCTGTGAGCAGACGTTGAACTCGCCTCCTCCCACAAACACAACCAGGTTACAACAATTTTAGGAAGAATCACCCTGGATTGAAAACTGAAAACTGGATAAAGAGAACCCCCACAACAAGGGACAGTCCTGACGAAAGCAGAAGAGTCAGTAACTCCGGCCAGAGAGGAAAAAAGCCACCTTTGGGAGCAGCGGAGCTTCTCAGCTGGCCAGGCGGGAGCCAACCTAAGGTACGCAGCCCTCCCTGGAGGAGTGAGGTCCAGAGCGGGGGCGATACTGCCATAACCATCCTTCGGACTCAGCCCAACTGAGGGGGGGGGAGGGTCTTACTGTCTGGCTTTGCTGGCTATTAACTGCAGCGAGGACACGCCCAGAAAAGCTATCCGCCCGAAAGCCGAAAAGATCCAGGTCTTAAAGGGCCCACGCACAAACTCACTCATTGCAGCAACCTAAAATCACCAGAGAGAAGGCTGACTGTCCTTTGGTGAAACGAGATTCACCTGGTGGGCTCTGGGGGCATCTTGGTGAGAGGAGGATGCTCTCCTGAGACTGAGGCATTGGTGGGGGCGGTTGTTCTGAGCTGGTCCAGGCGTGCTGATACAGACACAGGTGGGGGCCATTGAGGTGCATCCCTTGGGCTGTTAGCCCAGGTGTCTGCCACACCCACTAGAGCACAGATTTAATCCAGTTCAGCCAGGGCAGGCAACCCGCCCTAGGGACTGGCCCCCCTAACAGTAAGCCCTCAGGCTACTTTTCAGCCTGCATTGACTGAGTGCCTTGATCCTCTACAGGCAGGCAAAGGTGTCTGCCTCTGTGGGGCAGGGCTTGTGTGAGGACCAGGTGAACTGTGGGGGGCGTTGGGGCAGAGGTGGGGGCCTCTGCAGTGTGGCATTGGGGTACGCTCCAGGGGGTTGAGAAGTGTGCATGGACCAGGACTGTGTTGACAGTGTATGTGGTCCAGAGGGGGGTGAGGCTTATCAGCGGCAGAAGACTTGTGTTTCACAAGTAGCCATAAAAAGGATCAGCCCCACCTTCCAAAGCCTGAAACAACTGAGTGCATCCATGCCAAGGGCCAGCCCCACTCAGCTGCACTCCTAAGAGAACTGACATGCGCCTTGTTGGCCTCAGGCCTATCACAACTGTACGCCCCTGAGCCTAGCAACCAGCTACACTGGGTACCAACCCAATTAAGAGGACAGTTGCAATAAGAGTGTGCTAATAGGCGGGACCAAGATGGCGGAGTGAGTGGTCTTCTTTGTCTCTCCCCCGTCGAATCTACAACTAATTGGACATTCACTGATTAACAAAGGATATCCAGATAGCATCTCAAGACGCCTAAGAGTCTTGTGCTACTATACATCGGAAGGCGGATGGACTTCCCCCCGGGAGGAGGTGGAATAGGTGAAAACTCTCCGACCACCGACCCCCGGCCCCGGACAGCCTAGTTCCTGCAGGAGGCTCTCTTCCAGTGGACTCCCCCATAGCATGGCCGCACACCAAGGGCGGGAGTGTGCACTCACCAGTGGAGCGACGGTGGAAACAGGTGACAACAGCCCTACTCAAGCCCCCCGCGATTACACCTAAGCCCAGGGGGAATCCCCAGGGTCCCGCACCCACCGGCAGGGAAGGCCTCTGCTCGCCATGAGCAGGGAGGCCCCGCCCAGAATCCAGAACAAAGGGAAGCTCCCGGCGGGCGGATTCCCCGGCACAGCACCAGACCGCAAGCTGCTGCCGGGCCCACGGTCTCCGGCGCACGGGTCGGTGCAGGGGGCGCCCAGACTTCCCATAGACGTGCTTGGGGGCATGGTTGGAGCTCCAGCGCCCAGCTCTGCAGCCCAGGGGGAGGCGCCGGGGTGCCGGACCTCCCTGGCAGGGCAAGCCTCTGCTCACCATGAGCAGGGAGGCCACGCCCAGAATCCAGGACAAAGGGAAGCTCCCGGTGGGCGGATTCCCCGGCACGGCACCAGACCGCAAGCTGCTGCTGGGCCCACGGTCTCCGGCGCACGGGTTGGTGCAGGGGGCACCCAGACTTCCCATAGACGTGCTTGGGGACAGGGTTGGAGCTCCAGCGCCCGGCTCTGTGGCTCGGGGGGAGGCTCCGGGGTCCCGCACCCCCCCAGCAGGGAAAGCCTCTGCTCGCCATTAGCTGGGAGGCTCTGCCCATAATCCAGAACAAAGTGAAGCTCCCGGCGGGCGGATTCTCTGGCACTGCACCAGACCGCCAACTGCTGCTGGGCCCACGGTCTCCGGTGCAAGGGGTGCCCGGACTTCCCATGGACGTGCTTGGGGACTGGGTGGAGCTCCAACACCCGGCTCTGCGGCCTGGGGCGACGATCCAGGGTCCTGCACCCCCCCCCCCCCGCAGGGAGAGCCTCTACTCGCCATTGGCAGGGAGGCCCCGCCCAGCATTCGGAACACCAGGAAGCTCCCTAGAGCAGAATTCCCCACAAGGCAGCAGCTTACAAGCCACCGCCAGGCCCACGGACTCTAGCCGTGTCCCAGACGAGGCAAGGGGCTCCCAGAGATCCCGTGAGAGTGGAGTGGGGCACAGTGAAGCTCCGGTGAAATGGCTACGTAGCCCAGGGGTGAACTCCAGGTTCCTACATGTAGCGGCCTCAGCAAAAGCCTCTGCACAGCACTAGTGGAGAGGTCCCGACTGGCAACCGCAAGGTGGGGAGGCCCTGGGGCAAAAGTAGCACAGCTAGGTGAGCTAACGACAGACTGCAGAAGATACCCATAGCTCTGCTGGGACCTATAGTGGACAAGTGTGATCTTGTGGGCTCTGTTAGGGACAAAGCGGCGATTATAGGTGATCCTGCTCCTGGCTGCTGGGAAAGCCCACAACACCGCTGCAGACCACAAGGAGGGAGCGTGTCTAAGTGGGCTGCAACAGTAGGCACCAGATTGCCCCCACAACCAACGAGGGACCCCACAGGACCACTGTGACTACGAGGAGGGGTCCAGGTCCAGTCAGTAACAGCTGACAGGGCTCCTGGTTGGTGCAGTCTAAACAGCTGCCCCCCCCCCCCCCACCACACCAGTCGCAACAAGTGGAAGCAGCGGCTAAACTCTATCTCTCTGCGGAGGCACAAATCCACACCATCAAGCAGCATGAAAAAATATATTAAATCTCCAGAACAGAAGGAAAATGATAAGCACCCAGAAAACAATCCCAAAGACAATGAAATCTATAACCTAAATGACGATGATTTCAAAACTGCCATTATGAAAAGACTCAACGAGCTAAAAGAGAATTCAGATAGACAACTCAATGAGTTCAGGAGCTATGTCACAAAAGAGCTTGACACTCTAAAGAAGAACCAATTAGAAATACTGGAGATGAAGAACACAATGGAGGAGATTAAGAAAAATCTGGACTCTCTGAACAGTAGGGTCGATAATATGGAGGACAGAATTAGCAATTTGGAGGATAGGATTACAGAAATGCTGCAGACAGAGGTGGAGAGAGAACTAAGACTAAAAAGAAATGAAGAAACTCTCCGAGAATTATCCGACTCAATTAGGAGATGCAACATAAGGATTATAGGTATCCCAGAGGGAGAAGAGAAGGAGAAGGGGGCAGAAGGCCTGTTCAAAGAAATAATAGCTGAGAACTTTCCAAACTTGGGAAGAGAGATGGAACTTCATGTGACAGAAGCCAACAGATCTCCAAACTTTATTAATGCAAGAAGACCAACCCCAAGGCATATAGTAGTGAAACCAGCAAAAGTGAACGACAAAGAGAAAATACTAAGGGCAGCCAGGCAGAAGAAAATAACTTACAAAGGAAACCCCATAAGGCTATCAGCAGATTTCTCAGGAGAGACCTTACAGGCTAGAAGAGATTGGAATGAAATATTCAAAACTCTGAAGGACAAAAACGTGCAGCCAAGAGTACTCTACCCATCGAAAATATCCTTCAAATACAATGGAGAAATAAAAGCTTTCCCAGATAAACAAAAGTTAAGGGAGTTCATCGCCACAAAACCTCCTCTTGAAGAAATGCTCAGGAAGAACCTCATTCCTGAAAAATCAAAAAAAGGAAAGGGGTTACAAAATCCAGAACAAACAAAGGAGATAAGCAGAAGGACCATAACACAAAGTAACAGCTCTCCATCAGGACAAAATGCAAAAGAACCGGAAAACAAGTGATAAAATGGCAAGAGTAGGCCCCCACGTTTCAATAATCACTCTAAACGTGAATGGATTGAACTCTCTAATCAAAAGGCACAGAGTGGCAGGATGGATCAAAGAACAAGATCCAACAATATGCTGCCTCCAGGAAACACACCTCAGCCCCAAAGACAAACACAGACTCAGAGTGAAGGGATGGAAGACAATACTCCAAGCTAATAATGAACAAAAGAAAGCAGGTGTTGCCATACTTATATCCGACAAAGTAGACTTCAAAGCGAAACAGATAAAGAAAGACAAAGAGGGGCAGTATATAATGATAAAAGGGACACTCCACCAAGATGACATAACACTTATAAATATATACGCACCTAACACAGGAGCACCAAAATTCGTAAAGAAACTATTAACAAAACTAAAAGGAGACATCAACAGCAATACAATAATAGTAGGGGACCTCAACACCCCATTAACACCAATGGACAGATCATCCAGACAGAAAATCAACAAGGAAATTATAGAATTAAATGAAAAATTAGATCAGATGGACCTAGTAGATATATATATATAGGACACTTCCTCCAAAAACAGCAGGTTACACGTTCTTCTCAAGCGCGCATAGAACATTCTCGAGGATAGACCATATCTTGGGAAACAAAGCAAGCATCAGTAAGTTCAAGAGGGTTGAAATAATATCAAGCATTTTTTCTGAACATAATGCTATGAAACTAGAAATCAACTACAAGAATAAAGCGGGGAAAGGGCCAAAAATGTGGAGACTAAACAACATGCTACTGAACAAACAGTGGATTATTGAAGAAATTAAAGAAGAAATCAAATATTATCTGGACACAAATGAAAATGAAAACACACCGTACCAAATGATTTGGGACGCAGCAAAGGCAGTCCTAAGAGGGAAATTCATTGCAATACAGGCTCACCTCAATAAGCAAGAAAAATCTTACATAAACAACCTCAAACAACACCTAATGGAATTAGAAAAAGAAGAACAAACAAAGCCCAAAGTCAGTAGAAGGAGGGAAATAATAAAAATTAGAGCAGAAATAAATGATATTGAAATGAAAAAAGACAATAGAAAGGATCAATGAAACAAAGAGTTGGTTCTTCGAAAAAATTAACAAAATCGACAAACCCTTAGCCAGACTCACTAAAAAAAAAAAAGAGAGAAGTCTCAAATAAATAAAATTAGAAACGAGAGAGGAGAAATCACAACAGATACCAAAGAAATACAAAGGATCATAAGAGAATACTATGAAAAACTGTATGCCAACAAATTGAACAACCTAGAAGAAATGGATAAATTCCTAGACTCATACAACCTACCCAAACTGAATCAGGAAGAAATAGAGAACCTGAATAGACCAATCAGAGGTAAAGAAATAGAAACAGTAATCAAAAACCTCCCCCCAAATAAGAGTCCAGGACCAGACGGCTTCTCTGGAGAATTCTACCAAACATTCAAAGAAGATTTAATACCTATCCTTCTCAAACTATTCCAGAAAATAGAGGAAGATGGAGCACTCCCTAATACTTTCTATGAAGCCGAGACCACCCTGATCCTCAAACCTGACAAGGACAACACAAAGAAGGAAAACTACAGGCCAATATCACTGATGAACATAGATGCAAAAGTCCTCAACAAAATTTTGGCAAACTGAATACAGCAAAATATCAAAAAGATTATACACCATGATCAAGTGGGATTTATATCAGGGACACAGGGATGGTTCAGCATCTGCAAGTGAATCAACGTGATTCACTACATTAAGAAAATGAAAAACAAAAACCACATGATCATCTCAATAGATGCAGAGAAAGCATTCGACAAGATCCAACATCCATTTATGATAAAAACCCTCAATAAAATAGGTGTAGAAAGAAAGTACCTCAACATAATAAAGGCCATATATGACAGACCCACAGCCAACATCATACTCAACGGACAAAAACTGAAACCCAGCCCTCTCAGAACAGGAACAAGACAAGAGTGCCCACTTTCACCACTCTTATTCAACATAGTACTGGAGGTTCTGGCCAGAGCAATTCGGCATGAGAAAGAAATAAAAGGAATCCAAACAGGCAACGAAGAAGTAAAACTCTCGCTGTGTGCAGACGACATGATCTTGTATATAGAAAACCCCAAAGAATCCATAGAAAAACTGTTAGAAACAATCAACAGCTACAGCAAAGTTGCAGGGTATAAAATCAACATACAGAAATCAGCATTTCTATATGCTAACAATGAACTAACAGAAAAAGATCTCAAGAACTCAATCCCATTCACGATCGCAACAAAAAGAATAAAATACCTTGGGATAAATTTAACCAAGGAAGTGAAAGATCTATACAACGAAAACTACAAGACCTTCTTGAAAGAAATCGACGACGACATAAAGAGATGGAAAGACATTCCATGTACGTGGATTGGAAGAATAAACATAGTTAAAATGTCCATACTACCTAAAGCAATCTACAGATTCAACGCTATCCCAATCAGAATCCCAATGACATTCTTTACAGAAATTGAACAAAGAATCCTAAAATTCATGTGGGGCAACAAAAGACCCCGAATTGCTAAAGCAATCCTGAGAAAGAAGAACAAAGCTGGAGGCATCACAATCCCTGACTTCAAAACATACTACAAAGCCGCAGTAATCAAAACAGCATGGTACTGGTACAAAAGCAGATGCACAGATCAGTGGAACAGAATTGAAAGCCCAGAGATAAAACCACACATCTATGGACAGCTAATCTTTGACAAAGGAGCTGAGGGCCTACAATGGAGGAAAGAAAGTCTCTTCAACAAATGGTGCTGGGAAAACTGGACAGCCACATGTAAAAGAATGAAAATCAACCATTCTTTTTCAGCATTCACTAAAATAAACTCAAAAGTTTGGATCAAAGACCTAAAGATTAGGCCTGAAACAATAAGTCTCCTAGAAGAGAATATCGGCAGTACACTCTTTGACATCAGCTTCAAAAGAATCTTTTCGGACACCATAACCCCTCACATGAGGGAAACAATAGAAAGAATAAACAAATGGGACTTCATCAGGCTAAAGAGCTTCTTCAAGGCAAGGGAAAACAGGATTGAAACAAAAAAAACAGCCCACTAATTGAGAAAAAATATTCACAAGTTATTTATCCAACAAAGGGTTAATCTCCATACTATACGAAGAACTCACACAACTCAACAATAAAAAAAATCAAACAACCCAATCACAAAATGGGCAGGGGACATGAACAGACATTTCTCCAAAGAAGATATACGGATGGCCAATAGACACATGAAAAGATGCTCATCATCACTAATCATCGGGGAAATGCAAATCAAGACTACACTAAGATATCACCTTACACCTGTTAGAATGGCAAAAATATCCAGAACCAAGAGTGACAAATGTTGGAGAGGCTGTGGAGAAAAGGGAACCCTCATACACTGTTGGTGGGAATGCAAACTGGTGCAGCCACTATGGAAAACAGTATGGAGATTCCTCAAAAAGTTAAGAATAGAAATACCTTATGACCCAGCCATCCCACTACTGGGCATCTATCCTGAGAACCTGAAATCAGCAATTCCAAACGTTCCATGCACCCCTATGTTCATCGCAGCATTATTCACAATAGCCAAGTCATGGAACCAACCTAAGTGCCCAGCAACTGATGATTAGATAAAGAAGATGTGGTATATATATACACAATGGAATCCCCCTCAGCCATAAAAAGGGACAAAGTCGTCCCATTCACAACAACATGGATAGACCTTGAGGGTATTATGTTGAGTGAAATAAGCCAGACAGAGAAAGACGAACTGTGTATGACTCCACTCATTGGTGGTAGTTAACATATGGACAGAGAGAACTGATCGGTAGTTGCCAGGGGAAAGGGGGGTGGGGGGAGGGCACTAGGGGTGAAGTGGTGTACCTACAACATGACTAATAATGATGTACAACTGTAATTTCACAAGGATGTTAACTTTCATAACCTTAATTTAAAAAAAAATCAGGCAATAAATAAACGTCAAAAGAGGAGATGTTTAAAAAATAAAAGAAAAAAAAAAGAGAGAGAGACACTCCAGAGAGCTCCCTTGCCCCTCCGGCCCCCTGAGGACACAGAGGTCGACAGTCTATGAAGCAGGAAGTGGGGTCTCGCTAGACACCAAATCTGCCGGCACCTTGATCTTCGGCTTCCCGGCCTCTAGAAGTGTGAGAACTCCAGAAGTGTGAGAAATAAGTTTGTCTTGTCTTACAGTCCACCCAGTTCATGGTATTTCTGTTACATCGGCCCAAAAGGACTAAGACAGAAATCCCTCTCTATTTCTGCTTGGCTGAGAGGTTTTACCATGTTGAATTTTATCAAATGCTTTATATACATCTGTTGAGACGCTCATATTTCCTTTAGTCTTTTAGTCTGTTATTATGGTGAGTCGCAGTGACTGATTTTCAAATGTTCAACCAGTCTTGAAGCCATGGAGTAAACCCCATTTGGCTATGGATTATGTTTTATCTTTTTTATATATTCCTAGTTTCAAACAGCTAATATTTTATTTTGGATTATTGTGTCTATGTTCATGAGTGATATTGGTCTGTCATTTTATTTCCTTAAAATGTTTTTGTCTAGTTTTGATATCAGCGTGTTGCTAGCTCTGTAAGACGTTTCAGGAAGTATGACTTCTTCTCCAATTACCTGGAAGAGTTTGTAGCACCGGCATTATTTCTTCCGTACGTGTTTGACCGAACTTACCAGTGAAGCTGCTTGAGCCTTGAGTTTTGTTGGAGGGAAGGGTTTTTGTTTTGTTTTGTCTGTTTATTTGTTTGTTTTTGTTGAGTTCACTCTCTTTGACAGACACAGAGCTATTCATGTTATCTCTTCTTGACTGAGGTTTGCTAGGTAGTGTCTTTCAAGGAGTATTCCCATTTCATCTAAGTCTCAAATTTATTTGGCTGATGTATTTAACAGTGTTCTCTTATCATCCAGTTGGTGTCTGAAGCATCTGTATTGATGTCCCCTCCAGCTCGTTACTGATATTGGTAATCTGTGTCACACCCACCTCATTCATTTTTATCAGTCTGGCTAAATCTGATAAATTTACTGATCTTGTCAGGGAACCAGCTCTTAGTTTCATTGATTTCTTTCTATCAAGTTTTTTGATTTCTATTGAATAGATTGCTGTTCAGATCATCATTGTTGTTTTTTCTTTTCCTTCTGCGTCCCCTGGGTTCAAGCTGATTTTGTTTTTCTGGTTTCTTAAGGTGGGAGCTTGGATCATTGATTTGAGACCATTCTTCTTTTCTAACATAAGCGTTTCCTGATACAAATATCCATCTATGCACTGCTTTAGCTTCACCTCACACATTTTTATATGCCGTGTTTTCATTTTCTAATTCTCCTTGCAATTTCTTCTTTGATCCCTGCATTATTTAGAAATGTCATTTAATTTCAAAATACTTTGTGATTTTTCCAGATATTTTGTTCCAACTGATTTCAGTTTTAATCCCTTGTGGTCAGAGAACCTGGTTTGTATGATTTCAGTCCTTTAGAAGCTGTTGAGATTTACCATATGGTGCAGCATATGGTCTATCTTGGTGAACGTCGTATGTATGATACTGAGCAATGGGCTCACTCTGCTCGCCAGCCACATCTGAGCCAATTAATCACAACAGGTTAGAGATGGGAAAGGAAGTTTATTTAGATTAGATTAGCCGGCAGATCATGGGTGACTAGTGTCTCAAAATCCCATCTCCAGGGATTACAGAATTTTGAGGCAGTTATATAGGGAAAATGGGCAGTGAGGAGGGGGTCCAGGGATGTTGGTCTCCAGGCATGACGGGCTCCAGGCATCACCTTGTTCCATTCTTCTGTCAGCTGTGATGGATACCTTGTAGGTGTGTTTCCTGCCTGTGGTCAGCCTGTTCCTGGAGAGAAACTCATAGAACAGAGTTTTAATTTATCAAGGTATCAGGGAGTACATACGTAAGCAGAGGCCATAAGTCAGGAGAGCATGTGAACTTTTTAGAGTACGTCCAGAGCAGCGAGTAATCACACGGAGGAGGGGCTGGGGCCATTTAGTGTACCAAGATGGCGTCACTCGTGCTCACTTACACGTGCACTTTGGAAGAATGTGTATTCTGCTATCCTTGTTCTGTAAATATCAACGAGGTCAAGTTTTTTGGTAGTGTTGCTCAAGTCGTCTACAGTCTTTTCAGTAGCTGAGCTGCGCTTCCGTTGTGTGGTTGCTGTAATTATTTTCAGTACAACATAGACTTCAGATTCGGGTTGCAAGTTATAAAATCATTATACAAAAATCAGTTGTATTTCTGTACACTACTAGTGAGAAATCCTAATAAGTAATGAAGAAAATAATTCCAGTACTATAGAATCAAAAGAATAATGTACTTGGGAATTAATTTAACCAACGAGGTGCAGGAGTTGTACACTGAAAATGACAAAACACAGTTGAAAGAAATTAAAGAAAACTTAAATAAATGGAAGGACATCCTGTGTTCATGGATTGGAAGACTTAATATTGTTAAGATGGCAAATTTCCCCCAATTGATCCAAACATTCAGTGCAATCCCTGTCAGTATCCTACCTGCAGTTTTTTAGAAGTTGAGAGGCTGATCATAAAATTCATATGGAAGTTCCAGCTTAAACAGTCTTGCAGAAGACAACCAAAGTTGGAGGGCTCACACAGTCCGACTGCAAACATTATTTCAAAGCTCCACGCATCAAGACAATGTTGTGCTAAATGTAAGGATAGACATACAGATCAATGGAATAGAATTGAGAGTCCAGAAATAAACCCCGTATGTCTGTGGTGAATTAATTTTTGACACCAGTGCCAAGACAGTTGGTTGGGAACAGAACAGTCTTTTTAGCAAATGGTGTTGGGACAACTGGATATCCACATGCAAAAGATTGAATTTGTATTCAGACCTCATACCACAGACGAAAATTAAGTCAAAACTGGATCAAAATCCAAATGTAAATGAGCTAAAACTATAAAACTCCTGTAAGAGAGCATAGGAGTAAATCTTTGTGACTTTGGGTTAGGCCGTGGATTCCTACATATCATGCCAAAAGCACAGGTAATAAATGAAAAATTAGATTAAAATGACTTCATAAAAAATGTTTAAAACGTGCTCTAAAGAACACCATAAGGAATTGAAAAGAACAGACCAAAGAATGGCAGAAAATATTTGTAAATCATGTATCTGATAAGGGTCCAGTATCAAGAATGTCAAAAGAACTCTTACAACCTAACAATAAAAAGACAAATAACCCAATTAAAAGATGTGCTAAGCATTCGAATAGTCCTTTCTATTAAAAAGATATACAAATCTCCGAGAAGCGCGTGGAAAGATGCTCAAAAATATTAGTTGTTAGGTGGGGCCGGCCCTGTGGTGTGGTGGTGAAGTTCGGCACGCTCCACTTCGGCAGCCCGGGTTCGCGGGTTCAGATGCTGGGCGCAGACCTACACCACTCGTCAGCTATGCTGTGGCAGCGACCCACATATAAAGTGGAGGAAGATTGGCACAGGTGTTAGCTCGGGGCTAATCTTCCTCAAGCAAAAAAAAAAAAAAAAACACCAAAAAGAAAAGAAAAAGAGGAAGATTGGCAACAGATGTTAGTTAGCTCAGGGCTAATCTTCCTCGGCAAAAAAAAAATAAAATAAAATTAGTCATTAGGGAAATAAAAACTGAAACCATAGTGCATTACCACTTCATACCCACTAGTCTGGATGTAACTTAAGAAATGAAAATAACAAGTGTTGAGGAAGATGTGGAAAAATTTAAATCCTCATACACTGCTGGTGGGAATGGAAAACAGTACAGCTGCTGTGGAGAACAGTTTGGCAGTTCCTCAAAGTGAAACCTAGGGTTGCCGTGTGACCCAGCTCTCCCACTCCTAGGTATATATCCAAGACAAGTGAAAACATAAGTTCACAGAAAAACTTGTATACCAGTGTCCCTAGCAGCATTAATCATAATAGTCGAAGAGTGCAGGCATCCCAAATGCCAACCAACTAATGAATAGAATATCAAATGTGGTGGTGTACCCATATAACGGAATGTGGTTCAGCTATAAAAAGAATAGAGTACTGATTGATACATGCTACAACGTGGATGAATCTTGAAAACATTATGCTGAGTGAAAGGAGCCAGACACAAAAGACCACCTGGTGTAGGATTCTATTTATATGAAATGTCCATAACGGACAAATGCGTAGAGACAGACAGCAAGTTAGTGAATGTCAAGGGCTGTTGGGAGGGGAGACTGAGGAGGGACGGCTAATGGTACAGGGTTTATTCTGGAATTATATATTGGCGATGGTTGCACAACCTTGTGAATATAGTAAAAACCACTGAATTATACAACTTCATTGAAAGAGTGAATTTTACGGTACATGAATTACAGCTCAATAAAATAAAAAAACTTTTAAAAAGGCAAGCGTGCACTTTTGGATAGATTTTTTGGACATTTTTGGCGATACAGTAGGCTACACCAAAAGACGTAATAAGCTGTCCGAATCTTGCCTCCCTCAGTTTGATCCTCAGAGGTGACCACTGTAGTCGGATTAGGTGTTCCCTTCTTGTCCCCGTTTTCTGCATTTACAAACGTCACGTGCACACACACACACACACACACACACAGACACTGGGTGAGTGTGAGTATTTCTTACTTGTTACTCGTCATTAAAAGAAAGAAAACCTCTCTGGCCAGTACAAACTGTCTCCCCTCATTCTGTTTCAAGGCCAGCGGGTGCTCCGTGGTATAATATGAATACTTCATCTCTCGTTTACCCTTCCAATGGTCATTGATTATTAATGGACATTTAGAGGTTTCTTTCCCCCAGAAATTTGCCATTATCATTGTACACACAGCTCTGTGCGTGTGTGAATGTTTCTTTAAGACACATTCGTAGCAGTGGAGTTGCTGGATCAAAGAATTCTTTGGCTAAACAAACGTCTCTTGGGTACCTACTTGTGTACCTGGTACCGTTCCAGATGCTGGCAAGACATCGTAGAATAAGATCGACACACGTCCCTCTTTTCGTGAAGCTGAAATTCTGCTGGGTGGGGACGAGGTAGAATTTGAATTTCGGTAGATGCTGCCACAGAGCCCTGCAAAGTTGTTTTACCAATTGACGCTTCCCTCAGTGGGGCAAGGGAACCAGTGCCCCTTTGCCGGCATCCTCAGCACCGTTCATAGGGTGGAGGCTTTAGGCAGGAGGCTGGACTCTATCCCAAGGCTGTCTACAAGATCTTGGAGTCTGCAACTGGAACGATCCACGTGGGGATTTCAGGGGAAATGAGACTGAGATGGAGCAATCCACTGCCCATGTAGATGTATTTGGTGGGGGGGTGGGGGGGCAGGAAGCTGGGGCTGGAATCACCCCTTGGAAATAGGCACGAAACAACCCTTTCTGGGCAAATTACCAGAGTGTGGGTGATGGGGAAGGGGGAGATGTTGAATGATGAGTGGTGGGTGTTACTTTCCTCTACTGGAAGGTACCACTGAGAGACCCAGATGGAGCGGTCTGCTCTGGGAGCTACCAGTGGAAAGGGGGGTCTTGTATTCCAAAACCACCCATTGTGTGTAAGGTGCAGGGGGGCTCACCACCATGCAGGGACTCCACACGTCCACTCTGAGGGAGAGGCCTCCACCTCTCCTGAGGTCACCATCATCCCATTTCTGGCCCCAGCCCACCAGCTCTACAGATTCAAATCAAGTAAGGCCCAGGAAGACCACAGTGGAGCAAGCGAATGGTTCCCTGATGGGTGAGCAGGGCAGACATTAAGGACGACACTAGAGCTGATGGGTCTAGATGGGACTGCCTACTCAGGATCTTCCAGGGAAGAGAACTCCCATTGGCTGAGAGAAGGAGTGTCCTACTCAGGGAGTTTAAGGTGCAGGGGTGCGGCTTGAATGGTGGAAGTAGAGGGTTTGGAATCCTGCCCAGGAACCTCAGCCCGCTCACCAGCGAAAGAGGCTGAAGATGCTACCAGGTCAGTGGAATCACTGGCTGCTTCTATTCTGTCTTGTAGTCGATCTATCCGTTCCCTTTTTTTCTTTTTTTTTCTTAACGCAAAGACAGAAGGAAAGTAGAGCAGAGAATTGGAGACTGGTTTCTTTTCTGTTCTTTTCGTTTTTTGAGTTTTGTGTGTGTGTGTGGATGCTTATTCTTTGTTGTTGTTGTTGTTGTTGTTGGGAAAGAGCCGCCCTGAGCTAACACCTGTTGCCCGTCTTCCTCTCTTTTTCTTTTTTCTCCCCAAAGCCCCAGTACATAGTTGTATATTCTAGTTATAAGTCCTTCGAGTTCTTCTATGTGAGCCGCCGCCACAGCATGGCTACTGACAGATGAGTGCTGTGGTTCCACGTCCGGGAAACGAACCTGGGCTGCCGAATCAGACTGCGCTGAACTTTAACCACTAGGCCCTCAGGGCTGGCCCTGTCTGTTCCCTTTTTAACAGTGCTTATTGGATCCCACTATATTGACTTCAGAGCTGAATAACACTTCACACCATACTGAGAAAACCCTTCTCCAGTGTCCTGTTCTGTGTCCACCAGACTACCTGTAGGTCCTGGATGGGCAGAGACAGTTCCCAGAGGGCTCATGATATAGTCTCCAGGGAAATGGGAGGTGACTTGCTCATCCCAAAGAAGTGAATGCTTAACTCATGGGATTTTAGGCAGATTTGAGACAGGAAGATGTTTGAGTGAAGGTGGGCGAGTAGGAGATAGGTGGTTTCTCAAGTCAGTGAACTTCTTATTAGGCGTTCATTAAGCCCTGACTGTATTCAGAGCTCTGCCGGAAAGGCTGGAAATGTACGACTGGGTTCCTGTTGTCTTGGGGGATAAGATTCCGCCAGGGCGTCAGAGATGGGCCACTGCGTGTGTCCCCAGGAGGACACATCAGCCAGGCCCATATCAGCGCCAGTCCCCGAATTCCACAGCCTTGCAGCTGTTTTTGCCCATGAGCAAATAGCCCTGCCCTGGTGCTGGTCTCCTGTTGGAGGATAGAGGCAGGGTAATATATGTGCCTCACAACTGGCACAAAGCCCCACAGCAAATGTAGAGACCCTCACGCCCCCTTCCCCCTTAAAGCAGAATTCGGCATTGAGGGGACAGGTTTCCTCTTTGGGGATGGGGAAATGACAAGGTGGATGGAGGGGTGGGTGGGACTGGGGCGCCTCTCAGTGGTCAGGTATGTGGTCTGTGGCATGTAGCCTCCCAGCACAGCAGTGTGAACCTCTTCACCGTCTCCTTCCCTCACTCTTGTTCACTGGCTTGCAAAGGATCTGCTGGCTGAAGGTGTCCTTGTTCTGGGCTGAGGCGGGCTGAGGGAAAACCAGGTGGCTGCAGTGCCCCCTTGGTCCACTTGCTGAGGAGACTGAAGCAGTGTGTTCAGGGCGAATTGGATGTCAGCCAAGCAGTCCATGAGGCTCCGCGGGGCCCGGCCCCCAGTGGCCTCCAACCCTGCCCTCAGCAGCAGAGGATTGCCCTCCGGTTCCACCTTTCCCACAGATTCCGCTCCCTACACTGAGGCAGCAGCCTCAGCAGGGAGACGGCACGGGGCCTTAGGGGCAGTGGGGGTCGCCCCAAGGACGGCATGAACCCTCCAAACCCAGGAGGTATCCCGTTTTGGTGGGTGGAGGGCTCCACTGTGTGTCAGGCCAGGGGACAGAGCCGGGGTCCTTCCCTCCTGGTTGTGGCCTAGGCTCGGTGCAGCTGAATCGTTGTCCAGAAACGGCCAATGAAGGCAGAATCTGGGGTCTTCCTTCCCCTGGAAGAGAAGAGGAGGTTCTCCAGGTGGCTGGATGGGGGTCCTGCGGTAGGGACTAACTCCACAGAGACAGTGGTTTTCCAGAAAGGCTGTCTGTAATTCTCTCATTCTGTCTCTCTCTGTGTCTGTTTCTTTGAGTCTCACTCATGGGGCTGGGTGAGACCTCACTGGGGCTCTAACTGACATGTGTCCTGTGTGGGGTGACTTTTTGGGTGTCAGAAGCAAGATGTCATTTCTCTGAGCTGTTTCGGCGCCCATGTCCAGGATTCGAGGCGTCTGAGCTATGTGAGGGTCTACGTCCAGGACGTGAGATCTCTGAGCTGTGGGGAATTATGTGTCCAGGGTGAGAGCCCTCTGGGCTGTTTAGGGGTCTCTCTTCCAGTGTGTGAGGTATCTGATCTGTTTTACGTGCTGTGTCCACAATGTGAGGTATCCGGGGTTGTGCCCATTCTGTATTTCAGGAACTAGGGTTTGAGCTCTCCTGGGTCGAGGATGTGACGCATTTGAGTTCCTCAGGGATTCATACCCTACGCTGTGAGATCACAAAGGTTATTTGACACAAGGTGGGAGGTATCTGACCCTGTGAGGGTTCTGCATCCTGAGTGTGACATCTCTGACCTGGTTATAAGTCTGCGTACCAGGGATTAAGGTTGCTGGAATTTCGAGGGGTCGACTGTGTCTCGGGTTATGAACCTTGGGCGGGTGGGATTTGGTGCACCATGCTCTGAGGTCTCTTAGATGTTGGCTGCACGTAACATTGTGAGCGAGCTCTCTGTGTTCACTGTACCAGCGCTCTGAGCTGTTTGCGTGTCTGCGTCCGAGGGTGTGAGCTCTGTGATGGTGTGGCTTCTGTGTGCAGGGTGTGAGGTCTGTGAGCTGTTGTGTTTCTGTCTCATAGGTTATGAAGTTGCTAAAACGCATGCGGGCCTGTGTTTTAGAATTTGTCGTCTCTGAGCTGATTCTGTGTCTCTGGCCTCATTTACTGAGTTTCTAGGAGTTTGAGTTCTGTGGATTGTTTGGGGGGTGGGGGGGGGGGGTGTCCAGTGCAGTGAGGTCTCCTAGCTGCTCTTTCCTGGGTCTGTATCTGGGTTTAGTGTGTCGTTGAGGTATTGTGGGGTTTGTGAGCCATAGTGTGAGGTCCTTGAGGTATTTGGGAGTCTGTGTCCAGCGTCTGATGCTTCAGAGCTGGTGGAGATCCGGGTCCCAGAGCGAGGTCTGGTCTGTCTTTGGTTCTGTGTCCCAGTTTGAACCCCCCGAGCCATTTGGGCATTTATATCCCCATGGAGAGACTTTGTCACATACCAAAGTTCAGACGTGAGGTGTTTGTGACCTCCCCCCGAGGTTTCAGTCTGACAACTGTCCAGAAAGACAGGGAGAGATTGATCCAAGTTGGCTGTCTGTGAATTCATCCACTCCAGCTCCCAACAACCCGGCTTCCTTGTCTGGACCATGGAGTATATGTGGTCGGCTTCCTTCAGACCCTCCACTCGGGTTGGGTTCTCACCACCCTGTCACCTGAAGGTCACAGGGTTCCCCTCGGTCCCATTTGTGGGAATCCCATTGTGAGGAGGAGTTTATTCTGTCCCCCAGACAAAAGACACAGTGTGGGGAACTCCTCTCTCACGATGGATGGGAGCTGCCCATCTTGTCCTCTGATGTCATCTGTCTCCTCTCAGGCCCGATGCCCATAAAATAAAGCTGGATGCATTCATTTTGCAGCTTTCTGACTGTACATTTGAAAGCCTGGATCCCCTATGCCCTGGATGGGTGGTAGGAGAGTCGAGCTTTTTGGATCATCTTTCCAAACCTTAACTTGACCTTTCCATGATGAGGTTGTGCAAACTGTACCTCAGCCCCTTCCCCAAATGGCACACATCTTCTGAAAGCAGAATTCAGGGCTGGGGGAGGGGAAGGGATCCAGGCAAATTCCATCTCCGGCCGGGGGGAGAGTGTGGGCCTGAGATGACTCAGTTGGGGCGTTGGAGTCTTGTGCACATATTGCTTAATATAAATGTGTGTTGGGTTGCAGAAAGAGTAAACATCCTCCAGAATTTTATCTCCATCTCTGAGACACCCATGGTTTAATCCTGTTATTTCCTCAGGAACCACACAATCCATTCTGCACCAGGAGGTGAGGATTCCAGGGGAGAAAATTCTTTGTTCCTTTTCTGAAAACTGACAACCTGGCTAGAAGACAGACAGGTTTGTAAATTTCCTTGATATTCCGTAAATTACGCACTGTGGGATCACATGTCAGGCGGAGGTGAGTTTCTCTTCAACCACTAGGGCAAGCGTTTCAGGCGGATTTCAACAGAGCAGGAAGTGTTGCCCTCCCTCCCTCCTAAGGGCCATTTTCTAATACAACCTCTGTCTGATGTAAAGCCACCCCTCTCTTCATCTTCATGTATTCCCAAATCTGCAAAGCAGCAACGCCTCCGCAGCAAAACTGTCAGACAAGAGCACCACTGCCTACCCAGTGCTGGGAAAACTTCCTTGTCGTTGACAAGTCCGCTTTTCTGAAACTCGCCTTCCTGCGTCTGAGCCCTGCTCTGTGGCACAGCCCCTCTGCTCAGTTCTCTGACGGTGTGAAGTCTGGGGAAGTCTTCTGGCCTGAGTGGGGCAGGGGAAGGGCAGGTCACCCGCCCAGAGGAAGACGTCATGGCATTTCTAACTTTTCCTAACATTTTCTCTAATTCCAGAATGCCAAAGGGGAGTTCTCAAAGGTCAATGTTATGAATTATTTGATTGTTGTTTCTGTAAAACCTTGTTAAACGAATGCCTGTGAGCCTCTCCTGTGTGTAACAGTAATGGAAATCATCGCACAGTTGGGTGTCTGGCAGTAAATCATTGAACACATTGGGAGCAAGTCACCAGGATGCTGGCAGGGGTAAACTTCCCTCTTGTTTTTGAAACAGAAAGAAAAGGTTGACAAGTGAGAATAAGAAAAGAGGAAAAGAAATACTACACACACTGAGATTGAAGCATTTCACACTGATGCAACTGAATTGATCGCAAATTTTGAACTTCTAAGTGGTTCATGAACAGCAACAATTTTCTTAAAAACGAGCATGTCAAGGAATAAGCAAGGCTACAAAGTAAAAGCAAAACATTGAATATATCTAAGTTCCTTTAAAGTTAAGTGTTTGGGGTTTGAAATAAAGCCAGGCGGCCCCTGTGTCCCAGATCACAGAGCTGCCGGGCAGCAGGTGTGGCTGAAACTGAAGCAGCTGTGACTTGAAGACCTGTCCCTGCGTGGAGGGAGGGTCCTGTCCCAAGGGGAAGAAGAACAGACCCTCAAGGATCTCACAGTCTAGGAGGGGAGGCAGACCTCTTGCTTCAGGCAACAAATATTCATCGAGGGTTTTCTGCGTGCAGGCACTACTCCAAGTGCTGGGATACGTGATGGCCCAACTGACAGAAATCCCTGCCCGGGACTTTACACTCCCTGGAGGGGAAGGGGTAGGTGGCAGACAGTAAACCCTCACCAACAACTGAGTAAATTGTGAAGTGTGTTAGAAGGTGATGGTTCTGTCATTAAAAAGAAAAAAAAATTTAGATCATGGTAATGGGATCGGGAATTTGGGAGGCAAGTGGGAATACTGACCAGAGCGACCAGGGTAGGCTTCACTGAGGAGGTGACATCTCTACAAAGACATGAAGAGGGAGAGGAGTCATCCAAGCAGATGTCTGGGGTCAGGACTTTCCAGACAGAGGGAACAGTTGGGAAAAAGTGTCACAGGCAGAGGCTGCCAGACTTGGTGCAGACACTGCCAGGAGGCCAGGGAAACTGGGGGCAAGGAGGGAGAGCTGAACGGAAGGCGGGGAGAACCGAGGGTGACAGGGACTAGATCCCGCTGGGCTGCGTAAGTTCTGCTCAGTCCGCTGGACCGAAAAGGTCGTCGGTGCTGAGTGACAAGCCTGTGCGAGGCTGTAGAGTGACGCAGAGGAGGGACATGGGGGAAGAGCAGTCAGAGAAGAGGCGGGTTTGAGTTTGGACTGACACGCCCTTCATCCATGTGCTCATGTCCCTGTCTCCACGGATATCTGTTCTCGAGGCACAGCATCACATACTTAACTAGCAGCCTGAATTCATTCAACAGCCCACCTATTGGACAGATCGTTGTGGGGCCTACTATGTGCACTACCAGCCACTTGGTACTTGGGAAACATTCAGCAAACTGACTGGTGCTCCAAGGATCTTGACCCAAGTTCCACTGTGAGGCCAGAACTGTGGCTGATGGGGCAACAGAGTGACCCACACATGTTTAATGAACGTTGCAGCCTCTTTTATTAGGAGTTTCTGGAATTAGGGATGGTATGAAAGACGCAATCCTCCTCCTCCCAAAGGGAAGAGAATCTGGCTACAGAGAGGTCCTTTTGACTTTGTTCTCCTGTGTTATTTCTAACACCGAAATAACTGATACAGTAATGGCTACCCTTTATTGACCTTTGGTCAGGCTCCTTCATCCATCAGAAAACATCTTCTAATCACCAACTGGACACTGCGTCCCAGCCTACAGGACACAGTTTGCGGATACAGGGATGTAACCTGCAAGCAGATGACCGCCACGTGTAGCAGCGTGAGAAGGGCAATGGCAGGATTTAAATCATGGTACCCTAGGAACACAGAGGGAGGGCATCTTATCCCTCCCTGAGGGTGTTTGTGTGAGTTTGGTCAGGACAGACTTCTCACGGGAGGGAAGGCTTCTGAGGTAGGCACTTGGATTATCCACATTTTACAGACAAGCAACCTGAAGAACAGAGAGATCAACACAGGTAGAGCCAGATTTCAATTCTTGGCCTGTTGGGCTCCAAACCACAGCTGGAGTTTGGTCATCTCCGGAGCTGTGACGCGGCCACTAAAAACACTTCCTCTGCTTGCCTCTCGGTTCTTAATATCTGGTAAATATAGTGAGACTGGTGGGGACATAATTTGGGGATAGGGATTCATTGTAAAAGTCTCTCGAATATGGCAAAGCGCCTTCCCACAGGGAAACCCTGGAAGTTAAAGTCCTGTTTGGCTGTTAACTCTGAGGCAGGCCTTTCATGCCAAGGCACTCCAGGTCTGTTGGCTTCAGGGCAGCTCCTTTGAGGGCAGACACAGAGAGTCTTTGCCTTGCTGGGTTCCTGCGTTTCACAGCTGGACGTGGTGTTGGGACAATGGTGACTCTCCAATCATGGAACAATATCTGCATCTCAGCAACTGAAACACAAGCCAAGTGTGTCGTCGTGAATGCAAAGAAGACCGGCTTTGGAGTTGGGCAGAACGGGGGTGTGATTCCCAGATCCACCCTTTACTGCATCAGCGACCTAACCTCTTTCAGCTTGTTTCCATGTCTAGAGAAGGCGGGGTCTGATACTTACCTCTCTGGGTCTTTGGGAAATAAAACTGTATATGCCCGGCACACGTTGGCCCCTCAGCAGCTGGGCTCCAGGAAGAGCTATTCACACTGTGCCCTGTGTTAGGGGACACATCAGTGTGAGGGAAGCATGCCAGGGCCCCTGGGGTTCTGGGTGGGGTTGGGGTTACGGTGGTGGTGATCGGACTGGTGCCATTTCCATCTTTGCTCTTTCATTGTTCACATGTCCAAGGCGCACCCTTCACTTTGTACTTAGGTGTGCTCTGCTCAGAGGAGTTGCAGTGAATGAAGTTAATCCTCACAGTTGAGTCTGTAGCAGGCAGAATCAGCAGTGGGTTGGCGCTCTCCACGGGACTTTATAGGAACTGACATAGTTTCCTCCAGGGGCTGATGGCATCTAGTGAGGACCTCTAAGGGGTGGCATGAAGGCATTGTCAGATTCCCCTGGAGGGTCCCCCATAGTGAGCAGGCAGCTGATCCTTGCCTCCCTGATGACCACAGGGACTAGTAAATCAAACCCTTTGCAAAGGGAGGACCAGTTCGTATACATTCTCTTGTCCTAACAGAAAACTCAGACTGTACCTTACAGTGAAAAATTCTCTCCTCAAATCCAAGTCCACAGGTAGGGCAGTTCAAGGCCTGTTTAATTTACTGTTATGGGGTCAATGACACCACCAAGTGGCAGATTCTTTCCATGTTTCGGCTTATCCCTCCTCCCTGTGAGGTAGGTCCTCAGCCTGGATCCCTTCAGGGTATGAAAATTGTGGCCACAGTTTCAAACTCCAAATTCAGACACAACAATGGGCCCATATGAAATAAGGGGAGATCTTTGCCGCGTGTATGCTATTCTTAGCGAGGAAGCCTTTCCCAGAAAAACTCTGTCATCATAGTGCACTTCCACTTAGCTCACTGTGAACCGGAGGAAAATGTTTGTCTGTCTGGGGAATTTATAATGAAATCTCCATCACTTTCTATTGAGTAAAAATAGAAAATCTAACTGTGCCTCTACATCCAGGTACTCCCTAAGGTAAAATGGAAATTGCTGTGCTTAACCTGACACCTGAACAGAAGTAGGAATCAGGCAGATGAGGAGGGAGGAAGTGCATGCCAGATAGAGGGAACAGCACACGTGAGATTGTGGAACTCGGGGGGGGGGGGGGGGGGGGGGGGGGGGGGGGG
>NW_025793415.1:0-22914 GCF_021613505.1 Equus quagga | reverse complement strand
GGGGGGGGGGGGGGGGGGGGGGAGAGGGGGGGGGGGGGAGAGGAGGGGGGGGAGGGGGGGGGAGAGAGGGAGAGGAGAAGGACGAGTACAAGCACGAGCGCACTGGCCACTTGAGGAACAGAAAGAGGTTTTGGTTGGCTGGAATATCAAGTGGGGCGTGGAGCAGAGGTAGGGGTCTGCTGAAGATGAGGCATTTGGGGGCAGGAGGCTGGACGTTATCCTAAGAGCAGCAGGCAGCCCCTGCAGAGTTTTGAGCAGGGGTGACATGACCAGATTAGGATTTAAGAAAGGTCCCTCAGGCAGTGGAAAAGAGAACTTGAGGAAAGGGCCAAGATTGGTGGTGGTTGTCAAGGAGAGAGATGAGGGTGACCTGGACTAGGGAACTGTAGTGATGGAGAGAAGTGTCCACATCTTCTTTTAGAAAGACTTAGGAGGTCTAATTGGCTGGGCTTGATGATGACGGGGGAGGGGTGAGAGAGGCAGCAATCAAAGATGGCTTTGAGGATCTCTGGCCTAAGCAGCTGGGTAGAAGGCTGCCTTTCACTGAGTTAGGCAACGCCAGAGGGGGTGCAGAGGTGTGGGGAGTGGGGGTGGATGGATTCAGTTTGGGCATGTTGGGTATTCCTTGCCTGTGGGCCTCAAACAGTTGTTAACCTGAGTGACTTGGGGGAGCTGACCTAACCTCTCTGGGCCTAAGATGCCTCATCTGTGATAGGACAGTGCTACTAATAATTAGGAAAAATGACTAATTTCTGTTTTCTTCATTTAGTCTAGGAGAACGTTCTCCTTTGATACAGCAGAGTGCTGGTTTACTATCAGGTACTCCCTAGGTAAAATGGAAATCTCTCTACTTGAAACAGCACATAAGACATTGACCAGCTTCAACTAGCTTTGCTTCCTTAAAACAGGTAATCGATTAATCAAACCTTGCCAGGTGGGAATCCGTAGCCCCAGGATGACCCCGGCCTTCAATAAGGAAAAATCTGGTTTCCAGCAGCCCCGGTAGCTTGATGGACTGATTTGAGACTAGCCAATCAGCTTATGTGGACCCAGCTGCAGCTCAGTAGCTCCTAATTCCTTAAATTTTGCCCCGAACCTTGGATCGGGGAGAGAGATTTGAGAGCCTTGCTGCCCGTCTCCTTGCTGCTTGACCCTGCAATAGAACCTTTTCTTTTCTCAAAAGTTGGCGCCATGGTGTTGGCTTCGGTGTGCATCGGGCGGTGGACCTTGCCCCGGTAACATGCTAATCCATCTACCCTCTTGGTTTTCCATATGTGCTCTGTGTATTTTCACCAGGCGGCATGTGTTGCCAACATTAAAAGAAAAAAACATTCAAAGTAACCAGTGTTGATCATCACACGTGTGCGGTATGATAGCCCATCAGCCTGTCTCTCAGAGAAACAGCCCCCCTGCAGACCCTCCAGTCTTCCTCCTGTAGCCCCTCACTCCCTCCAGAGGGTTGGGGGTAGGGCCTTTGAGACTGAGTTTCTCTAACACTTTTCTGTGGCGTCATCTCCAGCGTCCTGGAGGTTGTCTAGCACTTGTTAACCGCAGTCTGCCTATGGGCCTGTCAGTTGGCTCAGGAGGTCTGTAGTCTAGGAGAGAGGATTGAACCGGATATGTGGATCTGGAAACTGTCAGTGGATGGCTGAATAGCAGGGAGGTGATGAAGCCACAGATACCTAGGTTTGAGTCAAGGCTCCACCACTTAGTCCTTGTGTGACTTTGGGCAGGTTACTTAACCTCTGTGGTCAGTTTCCTCATTTGTAAGATGAGGACGGTGAGCATATTCTGGGATAATGACTCAGTTTTGCTTCCTTCACTTAGATCATGACAATATTACCTTTTGAAAACTATAATGTGCTCCCGGAGTGTCGATTACTTCCAGGGTAAGAAGGGAATCTCTCTACTTACCCATGTACGTGCTTGGACAAGCATGAAAGATGCCGTGCTCATTTTTACCGTGTTGACAGTGTTGAACTTCACCCCAGCCCTGAACACAAACCGCGGTAAAGAAGTCTCTGCAGGCTTTTGTGTTCTGGAAATGGCTTACCCCAAAGGACCACCCTTCCTCTTAGGACTCAGAGAAGGCCTGCTGTCCACTCTTTGTCCTACTTCCCGTAAGACCCGCGGATGACTCCTGGTATACCTGCGACAAGGCCAAACACAGACCTTTCTCCTTTGCTGAAGGGCCAGATAAGAGACCCTCCAACGCCCTGTTCTTTGTCTCATGAATGATAACTGAGATTAGAAGTCAGTCCTCCTGAAACTAGCTAGACAGCAGAGATAAACATCTGTTCAGCTGAAGGAGACTTGCCCTGAATGCAGAAACGATCCCACACTGTGAATCTCCCCCCTATAACGGGTCTGCTCATTCTTGTGAAGTGAAAGGCAAAACCACCCAACTGTGACAGTCTGATCTTCAGATCTGGGGTGCGCCCCCGATCGCGACAGCCTGAATGAAGTCCGTCTCTTTACTAGATTGGTTTCTGTCTTTCCCAGTGTGATGATGTGCAAAAACGGTGGGTAAGAAAACAAATCGGTAACAGGTGCTTCTCCTCCCGTGTGCACTCCCAAGTACCCAGGTACAGGAGTACCCAGGCTGTCACGGGAGAAGCCCCTCCTTCCATTCCCCCAGCTCAGCACCCACGTGCGTCGTCGTCAGTGAAGTCACCTCCACCGCCGGGTAACTTCCTGCGTTCTCAAGAAGCATCCCTCCCGACCCGTCCCGTCCCTGCGCTCCTGGGACACCGCTCAGCTGCGCGGCCAGGATGGGCGGGCTCAACCCTTCTCTCCTCCGAGCGGGTTTTCTGTCGCGGGTTCCCCCGGCCGCCCACGGAGAGGAACCCACTCTCCCTCAGGCCACTCCCGGGTCCCTCCCCGCCCACTGCAGCCCGTGGGAGGCTGGGGTCAGAGGACTTGGCTCCTCTTTAGAGTCCCATCCCTGTGACGTCAGGCGCAGCCGCCAGACCCTCCTTCGGGGGGCGGGGGGCGGGGCAGCCTCCCTAGGACGTCGGGAGGATTTCTCCTCTCGGTGGTCTTAACCCTTCTATTCCCGGGGGCCGCGCTTCTTCTCCTGGGCTGAGGATGGGAGGCAGCGCACTGGCTACTGGACGGCGGGAACCTGATCCGCAAAAGAACGTGCGTGAGCCCGACAGCCCCAGAGACAGAGACGGACACACAGACAGAGAGAGGGGTGATCGCCCTAGAACAGTCCCGGGGCGCGTTGTTGTCACGGGACCAGAATCCTTCTCTTTGGCCGACGGGGAGGTGTACTTTCCAAAGGAACCGTTGTTTTTCTCAGACGCCCTATCGCTTCGATATCAGAACGGCGGTTTGACAATTTGTGTGGCGTATTTCTCCTTCTCTAGTTGAGGGTTGCCATTTTTAAGCGGAGAAGGAAGATATTGACGCTTTCTACGGGCATCGTTGGACGCCCACCGCCCCACCCCCGGGATATAATTGGGCTAGAGTCAGTGTTCAACGGGTTCAGAAATAGTCTGTTTCCTTGGCATCACCTCCCTCCCTACCTCACCTCCCACCCCACAGAGTTAGGCAAAATAATTGAAGTGTTTTCTAGGAAACCTACATTTCCCGTATTGAAACCATCAGAGAAATTCTTTCTAGGAGGTGTATGAGAGAGGTCATGATGTGACATAGGAATAGACGTGCTTTTTTAATAGGCTCTGTAGTTCCTGCATTGATATGCAATTGTTTAGACAATTTTTATCAGATGGCTCTACAAGCTGCAGTGTATAATATTTAGAGAAGGATGGTATCTTTGGTCGTCCAGTTTACTGGAGTACAGCCCATCCAGGGCAACAGACCTCTCCTGTGATCAGAAATTTGTTTTTATAACTAGTCACAGAATTCTATTTACATTTCCAATACAGTTTCCTTACATTGACATATTCCTACTGCGTACATTTGGGGGTTGGGGGTGTGTATATGTGTCAGGGCTGTTTTACTTGTTTGTTTTGTCAAAAATGGAAAAGTGAATGACCTTGTGTCCCTGAGCCTTTCAGGGTAACCAGCAACAGAGAGAAAGGATAAAAAAAGAAAGGATTTCCTTTTTTCTTTTTTGCTGCGAAAGATTCGCCCTGAGCTAACATCTGTTGCCCATCTTCCTCTCTTTTTTTTCCCCCTCCCTGAAGCCCCAGTACCTAGCTGTATATTCTGGTTGGTAAGTCCTTCCATGTGAGCCACTGCCGCAGCCACAGCATGGCTACTGACCGCCGGGTGGTGTGGCTGCGCGCCAGGAGCGAACCGGGCCACCAAAGCAGAGCGCTCTGAACTTGAACCACTAGGCCATCAGGGCTGGCTCAGGATTTCCATATTTTAAGGAGTAGATTTTCGGCAGCTCCCTATCCAAAGGGCAGGGTCTCTTACCTGGAACGCCTTGGTATTCCCTAAAACGTTTTGTGACTGGTTGTTTTAGGGAAGCACGGGTTCTACTGTTTTTAGTTGGATGTTGACTACATTTAAAACTGTACTTGCGATTGCATGAAATAGGTAAGTTAAAACTTAAAGTCGCAGTGATCCGTTTTCTTTCCCCAGCACGTGGATGCAATACAAACTCAAGAGAAATGTTCAGTTTAGGCAAGGCCAACGTGCCTGGCAAGGAACATTTATAAAGTGAAGAAGCCCGATGTGCTAAAAGGACATCTAAACTGTGGTCATTTGAATCAGCATATCATTTAAGGGGGAAGGAGAGCCAAGAGTATGTATAAGGTGGCGAATGCGAGTTAAAACAGGTGACAGTATTAGCAGGGAGAGATTGGTGTAATGAATAGTGTAGAGAATTTTGTATTTTAACAGAGCTAAGTGAAAAATGGTCACCACCACTACCTAGCTGTGTGACCTTGAGTGAGTTGCTTACCCTCTCTGATCCTCAGTTACCTCATCTGCAAATGGGGACAATAATATTATGTATCACACCACCCCCAGGAGAAGCCATTCCTGACCATCTGGGTTACGGGGCTCTCTTCTGTGTTCCGCCCACATCTGCCTCGGCCCTCATCACGCTTGTTTCGTCTTGTCTTCAGCATGGCGGCCTGCCCACCAGACTGTGAGCTCTTCTCTGAGGACTGTTATCCTGCACGGCATCCCGTGCGCACAAAGTCTACCAAAGCATGGATCCTGGAGCCTGGTGCCTAGCAGGTGCTCCGAACACGTTTATCCTGTGAGTGATGGTGACAACCAGCGATGCACACAGAGCAGTGTAGCTGTTGGTATGCTGTCGATTTGTTTATTGGAAGCAATATATCCTAATGAGTGGGCAGAGCAAATCTCTCAGATCAATTTTCAATCCAGCGGCTGTTTGTGTCTTGTATCCCCCACCGTCCAGAACCTTAATGTGCCAGTGTAACACCCACTTTTTCCCTTCCTAGTGTATAGCTACCGTTGTGCCAGCTGTTTCTCACCTGGAAATAACATGTTGTAAATAAGCAAACACAGAAAATTCTCTGCTCAAATTTCTGTTCGTTCAAGGGGGCAAGGGGCATCATGTCTTCTCTCCCCACTCCGTCCTGAGTGCCTAGTGTCCGAGTATTCCTCACATTTTTCCCCTTTATATTGTATCTTGGACAGTCTTTTACTTGCTCAGGATTAGGTCTGTGCAAGGTTGGGGCTGCACTGGGTAATTCGCTGAAGGGACTGATGAACAGGTGGGCCCTTGGTAAATATTGGTTGGAGGAATCCAACCTGGACGGCCAGGTTATCTTATTTCGTGGGTGAGAGGTGTAGATGTCACTCTGGCTTCCATCAGCAGAATGGACGATGTGAACCCGCTGCTCAGTGCCCTTGGGTGGGTCCACGTGTCCTCTGTCACTCGCAGCAGGAGACTGTTCTCCTTGTGTCCCTCTTGCTTTCTGTGGCCACTCCTCCTCTTTACCCTTCCCCTCTGCCCTCCCTTGTACTCCCACTGCTTTCTCTTTATATGTCCTCTGGCCCACGACACTGTAAGATCCCTAACGAAAGAACCACGTTTCATGGGTCTCTTCCTTTCCTCTTTTGCACTCAGAAGAGGGCATCAGCGGTTGTTACTGATTTAAATGTTCTTTTGTAATGACACTGCTCTGAAAAGCATCTCCTTCGTTCTAGAGTCAGTAGGATGGAGGTTTTCTGTGTAGGCACCAAAAATATAGGACACCTGTGTACCAGGTGCTGGAGAATCTCTTTTATTAACCTGTGTGGTTTGCATCGCTACAACTCAGACTCATTTTTCCTTGGCTTTGCACAGGGCTGGGAGCATGGTTTTCAGCACTCGGTGACCTTGGACAGATCTCAGTCTATTACCCTTAGGATTTTGCCATTCCTGGAGAAAAAGAAAAAGTCAGACTGTTATTTAAAATGTTATTAAATGAAATATGATTCTTTGAACAGAAACAAATTTATTTTATAATCGTTTTTCATATCATTATGGAAAGTTGACAGAAGTATCGCATGTCACTGGTTTAATTGTCAAGATAAATACAAGTATCTTCATAGCATTCATCACCCCTGACATAGGAGGTGCTTACCTGTTTAGTTGTTTACTTTCTTCTCCCCACACCAGAATGCAAGCTTCATGAGAATGGAGAGTCTGCAAATTTTGTCCTGGGCAGTATTCCCAGCACTGAGAATGGAGCCTGGCACTAGGAAGTGATATGAAATATTTGCTGCGTGAGTTACCTGATCGCTGGACCAGCTCTGGACGTGTAGGTCAGCCCCCAGGACATTCTCGCCTGCATTCTCTCCCTCGGGATTGCTTTCTAAGTCAGGCTTTCAGGGAGGCCGAGAATCCAGGGAGGCCATGCCACCAAGAGTGCATGCATCTGGAGTCAGGATGCACCTGGGGTGGAGTTCTGCCCCTTGCCTGAGGTGTGATCTTGGAGATGTTACTTAACCTCTCCACACAAGCATTTCCACCTCTGTGACGTGGGAAGATATGGATTCTGCGGGGTTGATATACTAAATGAGATGTTTCCGAAGGGCCCCGCATTCTCTTTATTCCGCTCGACAGATAGTGTATTTATGAATGCCCACTGAGGTCGAGGGCTCTGTGATGGGTGAACAAGATAAAGTCCCTGGCCTCTGTCAGCTCCTGGGCCAGTGGGTGAGACAGACAAACAACCACCTCCGACAGCTGAGTGAGGTTGTGGCTGGGATAGGAGAAATACAGGGTGTTGCGGGAGCTCAGAGGAAATCCCCCGTCCAGGATGTGAGGAAAGGGGCAGAGAAGGCTTCTTGGAGGACATGCTGTCTAAGCTGAGTCCTGGGGGTGGAATAAGAGGCGACAGTCTTGCTAACAGCCATTCCATTCCCAAACCCTTCACCTAGGACTGCCACAGACGTTGCCCCCCACACGCTCCTGACTGATTGAGGAGTGGGGATGTGACCCAGTGCTGGCCAATGAGAAAGGAAGGGAATGTTTGCCCGGGGCGGGGGAGTAGCGGAGGGGTGGGGAGGGGGCGGGCAGTGGCTGCTTCTGGGATACTTCGTTGTTCAGAGGAAAGATCCGGGATTAGAAAGTCCTTTTCTGTTCTTGGATATCTCCGTATCTGGATGTCGATCCTGGAACAACCACTCCAGAAAAGGACAGATCAGAGAGCTGAAAAGAACCTGGGTCCTTGACACCATCACTGGATCCCAGAGTGTCCCCCGCCTGAAACCCCCTCCTCCAACAGTCCTAATCAGAAAGGCAATTCACGATCATACAAGATGAAATCAGGAGGAAGGATCATTTTGTATGATCGTGAATTGCCTTTCTGATTAGGAATGTTGGAGGAGGGGTTTTCTCTTTACTCACAGCCCAAAGCAGACTTCCTGATACAGTGAGCATCGTGGGTTTTTTGGTTGGTTGGTTGGTTGGTTTTTGAGGGAGTTTTGATACCGTGTAGTGGGAAAGGGCTCAGGTTCTGATACTAGACAACCTTCCTTCCGACCCAGTTCTGCCACTTGCAGTCATGTCATCTTGAGAAATTCACTTGGCCCCCTGTGCCTTACTATCCTCACCTGTGAAATGGGTTTAGTATTCTTCATCATAACAATACCAACTGAGAGGGTTGTATTTGTGAGTATGTAATGAGGTAATGCAGTGAGGTTCGTAGAAATGTGCCTGGCATGTTCCCTATCCTTACAACTACTGATGCTGCCGTGGGGTGGGTTGCAGGCCAGGCTTTACGCTGCGAGAGCTACAGTGAAGAACATAAAGATCACCTTAGACATCTCTGTCCAGCCCTAGAGGTTCTTTCTTTCTTTGCCACGGTCTTCTAGCTTTTCCCTCACACGTGGACGACCCCTCAGCAGAAGGCTGGCTCTTCCATTGTGGGTCTCTGACCGGGGAACCTCAAATACACGTCATCTTATGTTGTGTGCATCCATTCAGTTCACTCTAGTTCTGTTCTCAGATAGGTAGGGGCTGCTTGTGTGCAGGGGGCACCCCAGGACAGTTAGCAGAGCCTGTGGTGTTCTGTCGGCTCCTGCACGGCGTTGGAAGCTCTCTGTGTCCTGGTCCCTGGTTTTCTCTCCAAACTCTTCTCCCTCCGCCCCAGAAGTCAGTTGACACGCACGCTGGATTCCAGCGCACACTCTGCCACTTCAGCCATCCTCTCTCCTTCAGCCTCAAATGCCTCATTGTAAGATGGCAATCACTCCACTTACTCGAGAGGTTTGTTGAGAGACCTACAGGAGATAAGGGATCTGAGACACCCAGCTCACGTTACCTGGCACATGGAAGGCACTAAATAAACGGCAGCGTTCTCTATCACGCTTCTTTAATCCACAGCATCCGGCATGCAAATGGTAGGCTTTCCTTCTCTTTTGTTAGGCTGAATAATATCCCATTGTGTACATATACCACATTTTCTTTCTCCACTCCTCTGTCCGTAGACAATTGGGCTGTTTCCATTATCTTGGCTGTTGTGAATAAAGCTGCAGTAAAAATGGGAGTGCAGGTATCTCTTCGAGATCCTGATTTCAGTTCTTGTGGATATATACTTAGATGTGGGATTGTTGGATCATGCGGTGGTTCTCGTTTTAATTTTCTGAAGAACCTCCATACTGTCTTCCATAGTGGCCACTCCAGTTTATGTTCCCAACAGTGTACAAGGGTTCCCATTTCTCTGCATCTTCACTAGCACTTGTTATCTTTTGTTTGTGTGTTTGTTTTTTATAATAGCCATCCTAACATGTGCCATGAGGTATCCCATTGTGGTTTTGATTTGCATTTCCCTCATGATTAGTGATGTTGAGCACCTTTTCATATACTTATTGGCCATTTGTATGTCTTCCTTGGAGAAATGTCTACTCAAATCCTTTGCCCATTTTTAACTGGCTTATTGGTTTTCTGGTTATTGAGTTATGTAAGGTCATTATTAATTTTGAACATTAACTCATCAGATCTATGCTTTGCAAATACTTTTGCCCATTCTGCATGTTGCCTTTTCACTCCGTTGAATGTTTCCTTGCTGTGCAGAGGCTCTTTAGTTTGATGTAGCCCCACTTGTCTATTGTTGCTTTTGTTGCCTGGGCTTTGGGTGTCATTTCCATAAAGTCATTGCCAAGACCAATGTCGTGCAGCTTCTAGGAGTTTTACAGTTTCAGGTCATCTGTTTAATCTTTAATCCGTTTTGAGTTGACTGGTATGTGTGGTGTAAGATGGGGGTCCAGTTTCATCCTTTTGCATGTGGATATCCAGTTTCCCCAGCACTATTTGTTGAAGAGACTGTCCTTTTCCCGTTATGCATTCTTGGGGCCCTTGTCAAAGATCACTTGGCTGTATATGCGTGGGTTTGTTTCTGGGTTCTGTTCTGTATCATAGGTCTATACGTCTGTCTTTATGCCAGTGCCATACTGTTTTACTTACTGTAGCTTTGTAATAAAGTTTGAAATGAGGAAGTTTGATGCCTCCAGCTTGGTTCTTCTTTCTCAGAGTTGCCTTGGCCATTCTGGGTCTTTTGTTATTCCGTATGAATTTTAGGATTGTTTTTCTATTTCTGTAAAAAATGCCAGTGGGACTTTGGTGAGAATAGCATTGAATCTGTCTATCATTTTTCTTCTTAATCTGTTATATTAATCTGTGGATTACATTGATTGATTAATCAGTTCTCTTCTTAACCTGTGGGTTGCATTGGTTGATTTTCAGTAATTGACCCACCGTTGCGTTCCAAAGTTAACCCCACTTGATCAAGGTGTATTATTCTTTTCGTATATTGGTGGATTCGAGGCTAGTATTTTGTTGAGGAATTTTGTGCTTGTGACAAGAAAGAATATTGGTCTGGAGTTTTCTTTTTCTGGGACCAGTGAAATGCTAGCCTCATAAAATCAGTTGCAGGCGTTCCCTCCACCTCTGTTTTCTGGAGGAAATTGTGTAGAATTTGTGGGGGTTTCTTCCTCTCAATATTTGGTAGGATTCACCAGTGCTACCACCTGGGTTTTTTCCCCAAAGGTTTTCAACTACTGATTCACATTATGTAGAAGATGTGGGACTTTGTACACTATTTCACCTTGGGCGCATCTTGGTACTTTATGGGTTTTGAGTCGTGGATCCGTTTCTTCTAAGTAGTTGCATTTATATATGTTAAGTTGAATGTAGTGTTACCATATTTTTGTCCTTTTCATATTTGCTGGGTCTACAGTGAGATCTCCTCTTTCATACCTGCAATTGGTAACTTGCTTCTTCTCTCTCTTTTTCGTCTTCATCAGTCCTGCTAGAGGTTTATCAATTTTATTGATCATTTCAAAGAACCAGCTTTTGGCTTAATTGAGTTTCTCTCCATTTTTTTTTTTTCCTGTTAGAAATCTCGTTGGTTTCTGTTCCTACTTTTTAGTAAAATCTTATTTATACTTACTGGGAATTTTGAGATGTTTTCTATAGGCTCGAGCAGCCTTTTTAACTGGGTGAAAAGTCAGTGAGGATGAGGGAAAATTTAAAAGGGTGTGTCACCATGGTGCAAACGCTTACAATTTAGTAAATGTCTACTTTTTGCAAGTATAGGAATGCTTATGAGAAGAGGACGTGTTAGTCACACACTGATTGTTCTTTAAATTATGCTTCAGAATAATTTGTAAAAAGTCAGCAGGGCATTAACGTGATTGACTGCCAGCGCATCGTTTTGCATTGTGTCATATGGGTGCAATAATTGATCTCATTTCTGAAACCCTTGTAATAATAATATATATTATATGATATATAATAAACCCCTATAATCATATGCCAGAAGTATTCTGAGCTCTTGAGATGTAATTATCTCATTTAACCTGCAGGACAATGCTAGGAAATAGGTCTCATTATTATCCCCATTTTACAGATGGGCAACAGAGGGACAGAAAGGTTGGGTAAGATGAATAATAATGGAATGGATTTTCTTTCTTCTCTTGTCACTGTGTGTTGCAGTCTGGATTCTTCTGGCTCCCCACGTTCCCTGCTACCTTCTAGTTCTTCGAGAACCTTCGTCTTCACCTTCCTCTCCAGACCCCAGGGCCGGCTGGAGCTTCGAGCACAGACTAGACCTCCATGGATCCCCTCCAGAAGCGTAACTCAACGTTGATTTCTGAATCTTCCCTGATGACCTCTGAAGAGACATCCAGGGAAGTCACAGCAGCCTCTCATCCTTCCTTCTCAGGATTGCTAATGATGGGCATCAGTGACCTGAACCCCCATCCTAGCACCAACTACTCTGCCCCTCTACCAGAGGGGCTGCTCCAGGAGCGGTACAGAGATGAGGAAATCCTGCAAGAGAGGCGGTGGAAAAGGTCAGCATCCCCTCAGGGGAAGAAAACATTCCTCGGGCACATGAGACGGAGACACCTCGATCACGTGGCACCTTATCAGGTTGAAAGGGAAGCCAGAGTCTCTTCCTCAGATGGTAGAGTTCAGAATAGATTCCGGTGTGAATGTCGATACTGCCAGAGCCGTAGGCCGAGTGTTTCTGGGATGCCTGCGGAGAGGAAGGGGGCCCCACATCCTTCCTCCTGGGAAACGCTAGTACAGGGCCTCAGTGGCTTGACCCTCAGCCTGGGTACCAACCGGCCCGGTCTTCTGCCGGAAGGGGTGCTCCAACAGCAGGAGAGAGAGGAGAAGCTCCAACTGGAGATGCGGCAGGAAAGCAAAAGAATGTTTCAGAGGCTCCTAAAACAGTGGTTAAAAGAAAACTGAGACTCTCATCCTCATGTGATGGAGATCTGAATGGATTCAGACGTGGATGCTGGTGTTGCCAGATCCTGGGCGTGGATTGCTTTTGGGGACCAAAGAGTAAGCAATAGTTGGAGGAGTGACAAGACCAGAGTTATGACTGGAAATCCTGTCAGCACGAGCCTTGATTTGATCCCAGGAAGGTCCTCATCTTTCCTGCCTGGAATTTCTGGATCACTCTGGGGCATTCTATGGCAAGGGAGACTGCAAACGAGTGGTCCTTAACTCCTGTAATATGGCTCCCATGATGCATGTTGTCACTTTCACACCCTGAATCTCTGTCTTTCCTCCTTACTTTGTGTCAATAGGATAGAAACTGCCTCTGTACTGAGAATGCCTTGTTGCTGTGTGTGTGCTTTTGTGCCATTTTATTGACTGCTTCCAAGAAGCAGCACTAGGTTTGGTGGAATGCACGGGCACTAAACTTAGATCCAGTTTCCAAGATCTGAGGCTAAACAAAGTGTGGGAAAAGGACGTGGAGCTAGAACTTGGGGGTTCGCCATTTGTATCGTATGGTTTGTATAAGCTATTATGAGTATGACGAGCTTAAATGTAGCTGTTTCCCTGCTCCTTAACATCGAGTAGTCTTCCCCCTTGAGGGAATTTCTGATGGGTTACCTCGTCGTCGATACCAAATAAATACACGTGTGAAAGGAAACTAACTTTAGAATTCAGGTTTGTTCATCCATATTGTTTTGTCCTTTGTTAGATCTGAGATCACTACATTTAAATCCCAGAGCAGTAGATCAGAGTGAACCAAGAGGAGCTCTAAACCGTGCGCATTTGGAACAGGGGAGGAGGGAGGGCAACAGAGAATACCATCAAGCCACTATTTGTGGCCCTGCAGCGAAGCCAGCCTTCAGGTCACCCAGGCAGAGCAAATGGAAGAGAGCCCTTCTGCCCATGGAGAGTTGGAAGCAGAGTCTGCTGCCCACAGTAGGAGGTCCTGCCAGATGGTGCTGGTGCCCCTGGCACGCAGACTCCCGGGGCCGTTCCTCGTTGCCTGGTATCCCTGGGTTGGTGCAGGCAAACAGTAGTTTCATGCCTGCCGCGTGAGAACCAGAGTGTCACTGAGTTATTTGACAGTCGTATTTGGATTTAGACATGTGCCTTTTCATTTCAGGAGGCACGAATGATTAAATCTACCTTTTCCCTCCACAGAATCCAATGATGTGTACCCAGGAAGTGACCATGCAGTTCTTCTGAACTGAAAATAAACTCTGCTTTCCGTTAGTCTGTGTCTTCATGTAGTCCCCAGAGCTGTGTTGCTGCAAAAAATCTACACGTCTTCTGCAGACAGAAGTGGCTTGAGAACAGGTACGTTTATTAGATTCTGAACTTGTCATCTCATCAGAGAGCTTGGGAGCTTAACTGACCCTGCCAGGCTTGTCTCCCAGCTGGAGGGGAGAAGGTAAGTAAAGCAGGGCTTTTCTTTCTTGAAACTCAAAGGCCTAAATTCGGACTGGTCATCTGCAGTGTGTTTAGAAGGGGTAACACGGCGTTTCGTGTTTATTGGTTGTTTACTAGATGTCAGACAATGTTCTACCTGTGTCCGTAGATCAGCTTATTTAATCCTCTCCCACAGACCCATCATTTAGCAAGATTCGATCCCCATTTATGAAGTGGGAAAGCAGAGTATAGAGCAGTTAGGGGACTTGCTCAGGGTCACACAGGCAATAAGAGGGGTGTGGCACACAAACCTAGGCCGACTGGATTCAGAGCCCCCGCTCTTAACCATTCGCCGCACCGTAACCCCTTCAAGGCTGGGGGTGAAGCATGAAGAGCTGGTGACTTCAGTGGAAGATTCACTGCTGGCACCACATAGCCTTGGTAACGTACATCATCGGATCCTCCCCACAGTGCACTGGGGCAAGGATAATATCCCCACCTGGCAGAGTTCACAGAAGTCATAAAGTGATGGCCTCACTCCAGCAGCCACACCCGGTCAATCCTGCCAACCACAGTCTAGCCACTCATGAAGGTTGGCATTGTCTCCCCTTACCTCCCCCACTCCATGCTAGGCTGGCTGTTGGGGCGGGGAAGTGAGGAGGAGCTGTAGAGCCCACCCCTGGCCTTGGGAGTTGAGCCTTTAATCAGAGAGAGATCTGACACCCATAGGTATGGTGGAGAGCCCATCATTGATCCCCTGTGCGTCTCGGTTGCTGGGAGATGAGAGGAGTGAAAAAAGGATCATGGTGGGGTGAAGTGGACACTGGGGGCTTGCTGAGGGAGGTCCTAACTGCAGAGTTACCCATGGACTCCAGGAGAGCGCATGGATATGGGTGGGCGGGTGTAACTGAGGGAGTCAGCGGCACCACCCCTTCCCCATCTCAAAGTCTTTGTCCCCACTCCCGTGTATGGGGTGTAGGAGGAGACCTGGGGTCACATCTGAGACAGCATACTGTCCCAAGTTATAGACCAGGAGCCGGAGTCTGGTGGTGTCCAGCAGGTCAAATTCTAGACCAGAGACTGAGCCAGAGGCGCCAGGAAGCAAGAAAATATTGGGAGAGAGTGGGCTTAAAATGTAATGCCCAGATAGAAAAATCAGAAGGTACCTATTGCAAGTAAAGAAGTCAAATTATTAAATTAAAAACCTTCCCACAAAGGAAAGCCCGGGGCCAGCTGGCTCCATTGGTGAATTCTATCAAACGTTCAGAGAAGAAATAATACCCATCCGTCACAGACTCTTGCCGAATAGAGAGGAGGAGGGAACATTTGCTAACTCATCCTATGAGAACAATATTACTCTGCTACCAAAGCCAGACATGACATCACAAGAAAACTATAGACCGACATCCATCGTGAATATCGATACATAAATCCTCAACAAAATATTAGCAAACCCAGTCCAGCAACATTTACAAAGGGGTATGCAACACAACCAGGCGAGATTTACCCCACGGTTGCAATATTGGCTTAACATTCAAATTCAATTAAGGTAATACACCACATTAATATAACAAGGGACAGAAACCATCCGATTGTCTTGACAGACAAAGAAAAAGCATCTGACAAAATTCAAGACCCGGTCATGATTTAAGAAATGCTCAACCAACTAGAGATAGAAGGGAATGTCCTCAATCTGATGAAGGACATCTACAAGAAACCTGCTGCTCCCATCACATCATATTTATTAGTGAAAGAATGGATGCTTTCCCCTTATAAGATCCAGACCAAGGCAAGGATGTCTGCTTCCCCCACGGCTACCCAACATTGACTGAAGGTTCTAGCCAGTGCCAATATGCAAGACAAAGAAATGAAAACATGGAGAAGTTAGAAATGAAACCTATGTCCACGCAAAGACTTGTGTTCAGATGTTCACAGCAGCATTGTTCGTAATCGCCCGAAAGTGGAAACAATCTAAAAGTCTGTCGACTGGTGAACGGATAAACAGAATGTGGTATTCCCATAGAGTAGAATACCATTGATCCATAAAAAGGGCAAACTTCTGATTTCTGCTACCACTTGGGTGAGCCTCCAAAGCATGATGCTACGTGAAAGAACCCAGACACAAAAGGCCACTTATTGCATGAGTCAGTTTATATGAAATGCAAAGAAAGGGCAAATCTGTAGAGACAGAAATTAGATTAGAGGTGCCAGAGTCTGGAGGTGATAATGGGGATTCACTGCTAATGGGTATACGGGATCTTTTTGGGGTGACGGAAATGTTCGAAAACTGGGTTGTGGTGATGGTTGCGGATCTCTGTAAATTTACTAGAAGTCACTGCATTGGACCCTTGAACTGGGTGAATTTTGTGGTATGTAAGTTATACTTCAGTAGAGCTGTTTAGCAAATGTAATACAAATATCCACGGAAGTCATCCAGGAAAAGGTACGTCGTTGCTTATATAGCACTAAGGAATTCCCCCCCCCCCCCCCCCCGCCTCGTTCCATGTTCTGGGTCCTGCCTACGTGACCCATCATCACCTGCCTCCTCCAAGTGTACTAGATGCTCCCGCCAGACAGAGTCACTGTACACATCAGGGTAGAAGGAGTGCTGGTGAGTGCACACATGTGTGCGTGTTTCTCTGTGTGTTCATGTGCAGGCGCCCTTTGGGTGAACATAATGGTTGACTCGCAATTCCATGGCTGAGGGAATCCACCCTGGGTCTGAAATGCCACTCAGGTGTTTTTCTGTTCTCCATGAATCCCCTGGACCCGGCTCAGTTTCCCTGAGCCCTTAGCTTCAACCTCTGGTCACAGGAAGACATGTAGAGTGGTGAGGGGTCTCGTCCCCCTATAGGGAACCCTGCCCGAGCTCAGTGACCGGGTGGGGATGCGCAACAGAGCAGTGACCAAGACAATGGAACTCCAGCCACCTTTCCACCCCAAGGCCCTTCTCCCTCCCCTCCACCTACCTGGGGGGTCACGTAAGGAAGGGGACGTTGGGGCATAAACACACTCCTGAGTCCTTGAAATTGTTCTAAACATGGCTGTAAAATAAAGTAAACATGTCAAAAATAGCTCTCAAAAGAGAAGATACATATTAATTTTTTTTTAATCCAGAAATGACAAACATGGCTCTAAAGTCCAAAATTCTATTTAAAACCAAGGGAGGTGAAACACAGCGTGTGCTTATGCTTCTCAACCTCGCGCGGCATCACATCTCCCCTGGAGCGGTTTTAAAAGAAGATGATGGGGGCCGGCCGGATAGCATAGCGGTTAAATTTGCTCCCTCCGCTTCCGCAGCCCAGGGTTTGCTGGTTCAGATCCCGGGGTGCGACCTACACACCGCTTATCAAGCCGTGCGGCGGCAGGCGTCCCACATATAAAGTAGAGGAAGATGGGCATGGATGTTAGCTCAGGGCCAGTCTTCCTCAGCAGGAAGAGGAGGATTGGTGTTGGATGTTAGCTCTGGGCTGATCTTCCTCAAAGGAAAAAAAAAAAAAAAAAAAAGGTGGCGCACCATCCCCAGAAAGTCTGAATTAGTGGGTCTGGAACGTGGCCCTGGCATGAACATTACTGGAAAACTTCTATGAAAGGCTAGATTGCAGCTGTGGAAACAGAACCTTCCTTCTAGGGGGAAACCTAAAATCGGAGATTTGAGACTTCTCTTTACAAGGAGAGCAGGTTTGCATCATTACCTGCTGTGCTTGGCAGATATCTTAGGAAAGGAAAAAATATGACAACGCGAATGTGTGTTTTAAGACTGACACTGTACTTGCTGTTCTCCACGTTCCTGAAATCAAAATTTTGAAGTTAAAACCCATTAGTATTTGCTAATGAAACATCTAAGTTTTTATTTCTCGTCCAGCCATTGTGCTTACTTTAAAATTTGTAAAGCATTGTCTAGGTGATGCCATGAGACACGTCACAACATTTCTTTGAAAATTACAGACGACTAGATTTGTATCGGTTGATGCAGAAGGATCTGCCGTCAGGCTTATCTGCTAAGTTTGTTGAGTTGCATTTTTTAACTTTTTATTATAATTTATGTTATCAAAGTAATTCACACTCAGATAAAAGACCATATAGGACCAGGATATTTATGATGAAAAATAAAATTCAGCAATCCCTTGTATCATGCACACCCATGGACTTTCCTCCGCCTCCCCAAACTTTCTCTTTCAGCGATTTCTTCTGGATATGCATCTCCATATTCCCAAATAATGGGCTTATACTGCTATGTCTGGATTCATTGAGTTTAGACATTATTTGTTGAGTTCTTACAGAAGATGAGGATTTCCCTCTCTCAGGTATATTGCAGGGCCCAGGTTCTCCTTGGAGTTCCTGTGAGGGGCCCACCCAAACCGGTGCACACGTCTCTGCTCAGGATGTGTTCAGAGTGTGTCTGCCAAGAACGAGCCCTCACAGGGGACTTTATGCACATCTGTGGCAACATGAAGATCATGGTTTAGCCTTTTCCAGAGCAGGTCCAGGGAGTCACAGGGTGGTGGAAAGCACACCTAGCAGCATCCCCAGGGGTTTGGTTTAAGGAATCGGGTGGATGGCAGTGCCCATCCATGAGACAGGGGTCAAAGGTTTGGCGTCACCTGCATATTTGCAGGGTTTGTGGGACATCTGAGTAGAGATGCCCCATAGGTCTCAGCCTATGGGGAGGCCCTGGGGCCCAGCTGAGATTTCTTAGGCAGACGTGGTGATGAGAAAAGCTGTCACCATACAAGGGGATACAGATGAAAACAAGTCAGATGGGGGACAGTTCTGGGTGGTGATGTGGTCACCCACGGATCTTGTGCTGAGTGAGAAGAGCACTGGGCAGAGGTTGGAAACCAGGAAGAAACAAGATTTAGCAGGGGATCAAAGAAAAAGGACCAATGAGGAGACTTGGAAGTAGTGGTCTGAGAGGTAGGAGGAAAGCCAAGAGGGGCTGCTGTCACAGACGCTGAGAAAGGAGAGCATTTTGAAAAAAAGGAATGTTAACTGTGGCCAAGACAGCATCGGGTACTTTGGGTTTGGCAACATGGAGCCCGTTGGAGAATTTAGCAAGGGGATGGTCCATGGATGGGGGCATATTGAGGGGGAATCGAAAGGTAACCAAATAAGTATGCTGTTGCAGTTTACACTTTCAAGAAGCTTGGCTTGGAAGGAATCAAAGACACGGGGTAATAGAAGCAGATGGCCATGTGCTTTTCAGGGTATGTTATTTTCTGTCCCCAACAATGAGAGAGAAAAACATCAGGATGCAGGTTCCAGAAATCCCTCACTGTCGGGAGAACTGTTGAGTAGATGACAGAGTTATCAAGAGTTGGGATAAGCCTCACAGGTGATTCTTCAAGTTGAGGAGGGAGGAATGGGGGTTTCAAAGCAGCAGTGGAGTTGCAGGGAGACTTCCATCCCCTCTTCCCACCCTCATTCTTACCTCCGGGACCCATGGAGATGTGTGTGGACTGAGAGATACAACATCTTCCAGGTAAAAGGCCTCCAATGGGTGGTGTTGGGGAGAGTCCAAGATTGAGTTAACTCAGAATAGAGTGAAATTGAGGGGGGAGGGATTGGGAAGCTTTGGCAAAGGCGGCATCAGAGGGAAGAGAGTCCTGCTGGGGGAGGACACAGCAGTCCTGTGGTGAGGGCAACGGATGTAACGGGCTTGGGTTTGGAGTGATGGCAGGGGCTGGAGACAAAGGCATTTGAGTGGCCTTGAGATTCACACCGAATGTCTGCTGCAAAGATGTTACTTGATTCAGGACGCTAGAAGCACAGAAAGCTATGAGAAGCTAGGAGAGGTTTGGCCTCAATGTTTCATATCTGTGGCGAGGAGGCTGTGCTTTGGGGTCTTCCAGATGACGAACAGAGGGGCTGGTCCATAGAGCGAAAGAACAGAACTCCCTTGTGATTCTGGCCCCTGCAAAGGTGAGATATCAGAGTCTCTAGTCCTCAGATCACCATGAAGGGGATGCAAAGGCCCAGGGCTCGGGTGGGGCGCTTTGGAAGTGCAGGGAGAGGCCTGAGTCTGAAGTCTTCAAAGATCTTACACAAGGGCCACCGGTATCAGGCCACCATCAAATAACCGAGGTGTATGCTTTCCAGCAAAGTAGCAGGGTTCAATCCAAAAGAGATTTCTGCCAGAGCGACCTGTGCACAGCCCAGGCACTATCGGAACTCGAGGTCTTTGTGAAGGACGTCCCGTTTTTCCATAGCTCCTTAACCTCTGTTTGGCCAGTGGGGAAGGATAGGACTAGATCTGAGAGGGCGCCCCAATGAGGAAAGGATACCAGGTGGGGCATGACTGTGACAGGGGGAGAACCAAGCCATTCCTCCAAGTTGGCCCCCTTAGCTCCCCGGGGTGAGACACAAGAGCCGTGGTGGCTTCTTTGGGACTAGTTCCTGGTTTCCATTTGAAAGGCTCCTGGGCCTCAGAGCACTGCTGTCTCCTTAAGATGAAGGGGTGTAGAAGGCACGATTTTCTGAGTTACAAGAACCAAATGAGGCAGTGGGTATATAAATGTTTTCTAAGTCACATAGCTCCACATAAAGTGAGCCTGTGAAAACTGGTATTGTTTCTGCTGTTTGATTGTTGTTGCTGCTATTATTCAATGTGCTCTCCTCGATAGAAAACACACTCAAGAAGCCAACGACTGCCTAGAAGTGGAGACCTGAGACACGCCCCTTGCCAGGAGCATTTGGTTGCCACTCACTCTCTCAGGGCAAAAGCCATTGCCTGTGCTCGAGGGCACGCAAGGTCTAGGAGAAATGAGGAGGGTCTGTCTTGAAGAATAGGAGCCAGTGGGTGAGCAAGAGACCTTGGGAGATATTTCTGAGTCTGTCAGCAGCTACTGAGATTCTCACCCATGCCTCTTGACTCTAGGGAGGAAACTGGCATTGTTACCCTCAAAAGAAAGGAAGGAAAAGAAGGGGGGAAAAAAAAGTCAACCCTACTTCTTCTAATAAAAAACATTGGCTTTCTGCATGTCCCTGCATGTTCCTTTTCTGGCTCTGGAAGCATTTTCTGAAGTCCAGCTCCAGGACTCAGGCCTTGAAGTGAAGGCCTGTATTGTTAAAGGAGAAAGGAGCCTGGCAGTGCTTGTGGAGGGCAGGGACGGCCTTGAGGAGGCCCTGCTCATCTCTGTGACCACTCTCATCAGTAACTCTACTCTGTCTGTCTGTCTGTCTGTGCCTCTCTTCTTTCTGTGATCTGTCTTAGGGGTCCATTGATGGGATGTTAAAGCTGTCCCGTGTAAAGAGAGGAGGCGGCAAACACCCCCCAATCTCTTTGAACACGGACTGATGAGACAGTGGGCAGAGGAGGAGCTGGTGGGGATGGCGTGCTGAGATCCTAGATTCACTCGTGCTCCTCGGACCCCACGGGCACTTTGGTTTATTCTCCCTGACTGATCTGATCTTCATCATGATTGCCCACTCTCTGAACTGGATAGTAAGGGGGGAAAAAACCACTGAATTTACTTCTAATTTGGTGAGCGTGACTGGATGCCATCGTGTGAATGGTCCACATATACAAATCCTCAGTCCGTTTCAGTGAAAATGCTCAGTCTCAGGTTCCCACCTCACCTCCCTACTTCTTTCCAAATGGGGAAGGGTATGTGTGGCTTACAAGTCTACGTGGTAATGTGGGAAGGGGATCTGTGACACACCTATGTTGCTCGCAGTGCCCTCGGTGGTCTCTGAGGGAAGGATGACTCTCTTCTCCCAAGTCCAGCTGGTGAAGTTGACCTGTACCACCCACGGGTGGGGCTGGTGAAACTTGCATTTTTGTTTCTCCCCTCTTGGTCAGGACCTGGTGCTCCCCAGGCTGTCTCAGCCTCAGCTCACTCTGCTGGCATCTGCAGCCCCCTCTGAACCTGGGTCTCATCCTCCATCCCGCCCCTGGGCAGGGCCATCCACTCCACAGCCTCAGCTGCAGGGCCACCTAACCCCTTGCCTGCTTAGGCTTCCTTCAGGAACCCCTGGCTCTGGACTCAGCCACTTTCCACATTCCTCCCTCGGGGAATGAAGCCTCCTGAAGCTTCACCTGCACCCTAGCAGGAACCAGGATCAGCTCCAGAAAGCTAAATTCCCAAATTCCAGCCACCCCTCTGCCCAAAGACGCTACTGGGTCATTCTGCAGAGTGAACTCCTGTGAGTCCCAAGTGCGAGCGGAGTGAAACTCTCTTTTACCTGGAGCTCCTCTTCACTTCCTGACACACCTCCCTTGTCTGAGCTGTCTTACCTCTGCCTGCCACTACCTCCGTGGGCCTTCTACCCCCTGTGACTGGAATGGACACGCTTTTCTTTGGCTTGTTTTTCATCTTGGCCTGAGACTTCCCATACTGTATCTAGGTCAAAAGGGGCATGCTGTGGAAATGTGTGCCCTGTCAAGAATAGGAGAATATGTTGTCACATAACCCCTCCCCACAAAATATAAAAATAAATAGAGTGATAAAGAATGGAATGGTCAAATGTGCCAAGGGCGCCTGGGAGGTTACTTAAGGTGAGCACAGAAAAGTGTCTGTGGGATCATGCAATATGGATATTAATGGTGGCCTTGACAAGACCAGTTTCAGGGGAGGGATAGGGAGAAAAGGTCTGTTGAAGGGGGCTGAGGAGTGAATCATCTCAGGAGAAGCTGAAGCAGTTTTGCTTTGAAGGGCAACAGATAATGTGCCAGTAGCTGCAGAAAGACGTGGGGAGGGGGTGGGTTTTTCTCCCTTTGTCGTGGAATGCTCCAATGTAGAGGGAGCAGGTGATGGTTCAGGAGAGAGGAGTGACAATTGCAGGAGCAAAGTCCCTGACAAGGTGGAAGACATGGGATCCTGAGCAGAGGTGAGGGGCTGGTTGCAGTCAGGAACGTGTATGCAGAGGCAGCAGAGAATGCCAGGGCAGAAACAGGTCGATTGGGTTTGGGAGGCTCTGAGAAGTCCCACCTGATTGCTTCTGTTTTCGCAATGAATTATTAAGGGAGGTTCATTGGAATGGAGGAGGGTTCCTGGTGAGGAATGTAGTAGTGTAGGTAGGATGAGAGTGAAAGTGAGAAGCAATCCTCTCAGGGTCATGGATTTAAGATGAAACAACTCAGTAAGGTTTTAAAGATTTTTCGTAAACGCTCAGGTGCTCAGATACACGCAGGGAGTGGGGAGGGAGGAGGGAGCAGGGAGCAAAAGAGGTGTGTTTGAGGGGGAGGGTTTATAGGCCTGGGTAAGCTGGGTAAGGAGGGGCCTAGTGGACGGTGAGGAAGGCTGTGGGGTCGGTGGGCCGGAGGTTTCCAAGAGGCTGAAGGCTTTGGGTGCAGAGCCGTTGGGGGGAGGGAGCTGGACGACCAGGGCATGGCCTTGAGGTGATGAGAC
>NW_025793414.1:0-11766 GCF_021613505.1 Equus quagga | reverse complement strand
GGGTGATTTTTCCAGGACATACAATAGAGGATTCAGTCACAACAGTGATTTTCACTGTTTCCTCTCCCTCTTCATTTGAGCAGGTAAACTGTTGCCTATCATGAGCAGTGGTCCATAGGGCTGTACATGGAGCTGGAGGCACATTGTCTGCATTATGTATCTGGTAATGTTTTTACTCCCAGGAATAGTGGAAACATCATTCACTTGCGATTTGGCTTGTGATGGGTCAAAGTCTTGAAATCAGAGGGAATATTTGACTGACTGAATAAATAAAATGAAGTTGTTACAGTTCGCAGGGTTCTTAAGACAATTGAAGGCAGCTAATTATGAGGTTCCAATTCAAGGTGCTGTCAGCCTACCTTCTGGCATGGGTTCGAAGGATGACTGTGTTAAGCGTATTCCCTTCTGGTTTTAAATACAGATTGTGATAAAGTGGTTTGAAAATTGTTATGGAGTTGGTCCAGCGTATTCCCTCTGATCTGTGTCCCACCTGGCTCTAGAGGTCTGTAGAATGGGCAGGGGCTACTGGGTATTCTTTGAACAATGTCAGTAACCCCCTACGTGCCTCAACAAATATGCCCCTGCGTTTTCTTCCTCCTGGCAGAATGGCTCTGTTCGGGAATTGTACATTGGTCTACACCAGTCGGATCCTCCCAAGTCCTTTTTCGTGATAGAAATATCTTGGGGAGAGATATTATTTTTCCAGAATTAATCATGAACATCTTAGCAAGATTCCACAAAGGGACAGAAGAAATGGCATTTGTAAAATGAGAAGGGGTGCTATTTTTCATTGCTTTGCAATCTCATCCCTTGCAGTTGTCATTTTCTTTCCTCTCCTTCATTTTCTACTCTAATCCAAACAAGCAACCACACTTGAGAAGTAGACAATACCAAGAGACTGAGAAGGGAAGAGGAATGCAGAAGCTACTGGGCAGAAAACGAAATGAGCTTCCAAAAAAAGCTGATGGGAAGTGATTCCCGTGAAATGCCCAGTATAAATAAATTAGGGAAGGCCACCACCTCCTACAGAAACCTGTACCAATTTCTGCTGATATCATTCAAACGAACCCACCCTCAGTATTCCTTCCTGGAACACCCCATGCGCTATGAGAGAAGGGCACCAGCCAACCACTAGGGCTGCAACAGTTTTTATCAGTCCAAGTGGTTTGTGTTCTTGGAGGGGGCAACACCTGCAGTGGGACAGGCATTACATTGTGTGATAGTATCATTTTTTGTTATCTGGAAGAGAATTCACCCTAGAACATGGGAGCCTATTGGCTTGTAAATGGCCGTCTTCTCCTTATGTCTTTTCACATGTCTTCCGTTTATGCTTGTTTGTCTCTGTGTCCACATTTCCCCTTTTTATACGGACACCAGACATACTGGATTAGAGTAAAATGACCAGCAGAATGTCAGGGATGCTTCAGGAAAGCATTTATATTTATAAAGCTTTGTGTAAGTAGTAGAGATAGGAATGCAGAACTGTGATTGTTAATTTAGGTACAAACCTGGTTGATGACCTGCAGAACAAGAAAGTGATAACTTTCTCAAATAGGCAGAAAAGGTAAAACCTTACTCCTTACTGTTTCTCTGCATGGTAATCTCTTAAATGTACAATGCTGAAAAAAGCCTCTGCTACCTCATCTACAGCTGGGAAAAGTTAAATATCCCAATAGAGTCAGATAAAGGTGAGCTTATAGAAGAACACTCAATCAACTCTCAATTTTAACTTGATTACCACTGCAAAGACTCTATCTCCAAATAAGGTCATGTATTGGAGGTTTGGACTCCAACACCTTGTTTTCTGGGAGACAAAATTTGTGGAAATTAATAAAAGAATCCTTAACTAAATTGAAATTGGGAAGGCTTGTAGGGGGAGTTCTCACGCCCTATCATGCATGGTCAATTACACTAAACAGGAAGAGGCTGATGCTTGCACCTTCCACAGGAAGTAAAACTACTTTACTACTGAAGGAAGATTTCTCTACTCACCAGGCAACAGCTCAGCTAATGAGAAACCGTTGCTGCCCTGAACTGTTACTTTCCCCCAGTGGACTTTTGTTTAGAACAGTCCCTCTCTACTCCCCCTTTTTCTCTATAAAAGCAAGCTCCCCTCATTTGTTTCCTAGATTTGTCTATGGTTTGCCATAGCATGCATATCTCGAATTGCAATTCTTTTAGATATTCCTGAATAAACTCATTTTCAGGGTAAAATAGGCAAATTTGCCTTTTAATTTGACAACTTCAACTAATAACACATCCCATGTTCCTATCAGTGTCTCATGAGATAGACTCTCTAGCCTGTTCTGATCATGTGGCTTCTTTTTATATATCCTGTATATCATTTCAGTCTGAAACGGATAGAAGATGTGAGGGAATTCACCTCTCTTTAAAAAGGAAGAGGTCCTTGTAACATCCTTTCAGTGCAGCAAGTCTGTGGGAGGAGAGAGAGAGAGAGGGAGGGAGGGGGGAAGGAAAATTAACCTTAGCGCAATACAGAACTTCAACCCCTATATTGGCTCCTGAGCATGTACACAACCTTTTTTTTCTGGTCCATCTTACACAGCTTTTCAGAAGACTTTTTAGATATATCAGTATACTCACTCTGCAATCTTCTCCTCCCCATCAGAAGTGTCCCCTAGATCTATATATCAGGCTTAGGACCTAGATAATTTTTGGAATTATAAATTGTCCTAATAATTTCTTATACATTCCAAAATCTCTACATGACATTATAATGCAGAGACACAAGAGAGTACTAGCGACACAGATGTTTTTACAACAACATTTTGAAATTTGAAAAATTATTATATTCGTCGTGAATTACATTGGTGCATTCAGCTCTCTAATCTTTATCAGATTGTATGTCTTAGATGGTTAACATATATTATTATATGCCTAGTGTTAGTATAATGCTTTCACAATTCATTAGCCATCCACTTTAAATCTTCTCTGCAAACCTTGACTGATCATTTGTCAGTCAGTGACTTATTTATTATGTACTACCTGTGTCCCAGGCACCATGCCATGAACTATGATACATCGTTGCAAAATTATGGCACAGGTCTTCAAGGAATTTAGAGTCCATTTGGCCATAGTGGAAATACAATATGTATATAGAATCTCAGCTTTGGATTTGATTAAAAAGGGCTTCAATCTGTGTTTGGTCACACCAGCTGTATGACATTACACAAATTTCTTAAACTTCCTAAGCCATTATTTCGTCACACGTAAAGTGGGTAAAATAATAATACTGAATTCCTTATGAGAAATCAATGAGCTAACAAATATAAAGTCTGAGCATTCACTAAATGGGACTTACTGTAACTATAATAACAATAATTTTTATTATACTTGTAGGGTGTGGTAACTACTTGGGGCTTGTATATGACAATGGGAGCGTAAGATAAAGAGCATTTAAATATACCCTAGGTGAAGCAGAGACCATCTCTATAGAGGAAGTAATAAATCATTTGAGACTTGATTCCATTCTTAGAGGGCCACCTCTATCCGAGGTTCAGAAGAATGAGAGACTGTGGTTTGTATATAAAAGTCAGGGACAGGACATGGTAGGAGTTGAGATGGCACAGATAGAAGGCTACATCATGAAAAATCTTGTTTGTCATGCTAAGGCATGTATCAATTATCCTGTATTCACTGGGGAACGGTGCAAGTATATTGAATAGGGGACCGATGTGATTAGGTTGTGTTTTAGCATTCACTCTGGGGCTGATGTTCAAGATAGATTGTGGGAAGATGGAATGTGGGCCAAGTCCAGTAACAAGCACTTTGCAGGTGATAGTTATCGAGGGCTTAAAGACAAAGAGGATGGGGAGATAAAAGTGACTTTCAGATTTGTCAGAACTTGGTGATTAGTTGGAAAGTGGAGGTTGGAGAGAGGTAGGGATCTTGGATGGGCCCAAGTTTCTGGCTTAGGCAATTGGGCCATTCTTGGACCTGACATGGGCCAGGCTTTTTGATTCCTTTGCATGGAATATTTTGCATTTCCTCATTGCTTTCCTGTGACTTTCACCAAACTAATTACTATTCACTGGATCTGTTCAATTTATTCAGAATTTCTTCCACTGAGGCTATTTTAGTAGTTCCTCTAATAGGCATCCCAGAGGTCCTCAAACTTTCATACAGCACCATGTTGAAATGGGATGAATCTCATTAAATTGTGGATATTCAATCCATTTTTTAACAGATTTAAAACTCGACTTTAGGCCAAGTTATAATTTACATGCAATAAAATCACCAGTTTTAAGCATACACTTCAAAACATTTTGAAATACATAAATACATATATACATATATACGTGTGTGTGAGTATATGAGTGTATTAATCACTTCCTATCCACCTTTTTGGTGAGGGAAGGATTCCTGCCCTAGGGTTATGGGGATGGCTGAACACTTGATACTGGGCACACAAGAGCAACAGCAGTTTATTAGTCACATATATTCACGACCCAGGAGAGGAGGACACTGCACACCACACAGAGGGTTGCATTTGGAAACAAAGTGAGCAAGTGGGGGCTGTGGGAGGCAGGCTTTGTAGTACCAAGAGGATGTGGAGCCCTGGTTCCTGGCAGAGGTTGCGATTGGTTTGTTTGAACAATTCCTTGTGCTGACAGGAAACTGAAACCCACAACTTAGAGATAAGCAAGAACTGCACCAGGTCTCCCTGATAAGAAGAGTTGTTTGGCTGGCGGACCCCCTCTACAAGAGCAGAGAGGGGAGGGGAACTTGTAGTTAGGGCATTTGCAGTCCTCCAAGTTTCCCCAAATGTCAAGGGAGCACATAACATTGGGCCTTAATTTTAGGCCTTACAGTACAGTATATGTATAGACATATACATACATGTACGGATTCACATATGTCTGTGGAAACAGCACCACAATCAGGATATAGAACATTTCTATCACTCCCAAATGTTTACTTGCGCCCCTTTGCAACCAGTCTCACTCCTGCTCCAAGCAATGTAGCACTACAGATTAGTTTTACCTGTTCTAGGACTTCATATAAATGGAATTATACAGTATGTACTATTTTATATCTGACTTCCTTCACTTCAGCATACTGTTTTTATATTCATCCATGTTATAGCTAGGTAGTATTCCAATGTATGGATATACTATATTTGTTTTATTTATTAATCCATTTGATGAAAATGTGGGTAGTTTCTACTTTTTGGTTATTATGAATAAAGCTACTTTGAAAATAATTACACAAGTCTTTATTTGGGTATATGTTTTCCTTTCTAAGGCAAACACCTAAGAGTGGAATTTCTAAGTTATATGGTTGGTGTATATTTAACTTTATAAGAAAGTGCTGAACTGTTTTCCAAAATGGTTTTACAATTACACATTCCCACCATCAATATATGAAAGTTCCAGTTCCTCTGCATCCTCACCAACGCTTGGTACTGTCATATTTTAATATATTTTAAGTTTATTATTATTTTTTTAAATGTTTCTTTTTTTTAAAGATTGGCACCTGACCTAACATCTGTTGCCAATCTTCTTTTTTTTTCTCTTCTTCTCCCCAAAGCCCCCAGTACATAGCTGTATATTTAGTTGTAGGTCCTTCTGGCTCTGCTATGTGGGACGCTGCCTCAGCATGGCTTGATGAGTGATGCTAGGTCCACGCCCAGGATCTGAACCGGTGAAACCTTGGGCCACCAAAGTGGAGTGCGTGAACTTAACCACTCAGCCATGGGGCAATTTATTATTTTTAATTTTAGACATTCTAGTGTGCGTGAGTCTTATCTCATTGTATTTTTGATTTTTATTTCCTTGTTGAATAGTAATATTAAGCATATTTCTTATGTCCTATTGTCCATTCATGTATCTTCTTTTATAAAGTGTCTGTTCAAACACTGGGCCATTTTTTAATTGTCATTTTCTTATTATCGAGCTATAGTTATTCTTTGTATACCCTGGATAACAGTTTTTGTCAGATATATGTATTTCAAACGTTTTCTCTAGGTATGTACCTTGCCTTACAATTTTCTGAAAGTCATCTTTTGAAGTGTGACTTTTTAACAGTTTATATGAAGTCTGATTTATAATTTTTGTCTTTTATGATTTGAGGTGCTCCAAAAAGAAAATGCCAAGATAGAATTAGACATTCAAGAAGTTTATTGGGGGAAACACCTGTGAAGGATAAAGAAGAGACAGAGAAGAAGGGACAGGTGATGGGAGCCTTTAGTCCGTGATGCTAGTCTGACACCTATAAAAGGAGAGAGAGGAGAAAGGAAGAGCCTCAGTCTGAAGTTCAAATCTGGAAAAATCTCATTAGGGCAAATGGGAAACTCAGAGCGACGATTGTCTGCTGTTGGAGTCCTATGTAAGAGAGAAATGGCTCAGCTCTAGTACCGCTACTCTGCTCAGTCATTGGCTGGTGGCAGCCTGAAGAGAACACGACCTCAGTGTGAAGGTTATATTGGGTCCAAGAGGGCAGCAGCTAGAATGTGGCTGCTCATATTATCCTCATAGGAAGTTGTCTTGAAGGGAGATCCGAGCGGCACACTTCCATGCCATCCTCAGTACACCTCTTGTGCAGCATAGATCTACTCCATATAGGTTAGGGAAGTATCTCCTTCATGGTTCCCATGATGTCTCTTCCAGAAAGAAAACTTGGAAGATTTGGATTAGTGTAATGAACTACAGCCCCAGTCGCTGTAATTGGTCTCCACCCACAATTGTGACTCATCCTCTTCCTCCTCCAATATCCATTCTAAAACTTCATCATTTTTACATATCATCTTGCACGTCTTGGTGGTTTACCTGGTGGTAAGGACTTGAGACCTTGGCAATCATATCCCTCTCAGTCTGTTTGCTGCAAATGTGCCGCAATTCAGTCAAAATTGAGCAAAATAGTACCAGGAAGTGCCCACGTGAATTACCTGGTTTCAAGCCAATGGAAGTTTCTTTCCTTTTTTTATGGCTGAATAATATTCCACTGTATTTATGTACTATGTTTTCTTTATCCATTCACCCATCAATGGACATTTAGGTTGTTTTCATATCTTGGCTCTTGTGAATAATGCTGCAATGAACATGGGAGTGCAGGTATCTCTTCAAGATCTTGGCTTCCATTCCTTTGGATAAATACCCAGAAGTGGGATTGCTGGATCATATGGTAGTTGTGTTTTTAATTTTTTGAAGAACCCCCATACTATTTTCCACAATGACTGTACCAATTTACATTCTCACCAACAGCATACAGAGAACACGGTTCTCTTTTCTCCACATCTTTGCAAACATTTACCTTTTATTTTTTTTTTAATAGCCATTCTAACAGGTATGAAGTGGTCGCTCATTGTAGTTTTGATTGGCATTTCTCTGATGATTAGTGATGTTAAGCACGTTTTCATGTATTTGTTAGCCATTTGCATGTCTCCTTTGCAGAAATGTTTATTTAGGTCCTTTCCTCATTTTTTAATTGAGCTTTTTTTTTTTGAGGAAGATTAGCCTTGAGCTAACTACTGCCAATCCTCCTCTTTTTTCTGAGGAAGACTGGCCCTAAGCTAATATCTGTGCCCATCTTCCTCTACTTTATACATGGGATGCCTGCCACAACATGTCTTGATAAGCAGTGTGTAGGTCTGCACCAGATCCGAACTGGTGAACCTGCCCAAAGTAAGAGCATGCGAACTTAACTGCTATGCCACTGGGCAGCCCTGAGTTAGTTGTGGTTTTTTTTTTTTTTTTTTGCTATTTAGTTGTAGGACTTCCTTATATATTTGTATATTAACCCTTTGTCAGATATATGATTTGCAAATATTTTCTCCCATTCCGTAGGTTACCTTTTCATTTTGTTGATGGTTTCCTTTGCTGCACAGAAGCTTTTTAGTATGATACAGTCCCACTTATTTATTTTTGCTTTTGTTGCCTGTGCTTTTGGTATCATATCCAAAAAATCATTGCCAAAACCAAAGTCAAGGAACTTTCCACCTATATTCTCTTCCAAGAGCTCTTATGTCAAGTGTTCTGATAGATTTATTAAGTGTTCTTACCATAAAAAAATAATAATAAAGGAGGCAAGCAGAAACATTGGGAGTTGGTGGATATATCTACGGCCTTGATGGTAGCTATGGTTTTACAGGTGTTCACCTATCCCCAAGCTCATCGAGTTGTATACATTAAACATATACAGGTTTTACATATGAATCACATCTCAATAAAGTGGTTTAGAAAAAAAGAAGAGACCAAAGAGCCTCCCCATGTGAGGATACAGCAGGAAGGCAGTCATCTGAAAACTCAGAAGAGCGACCTCACCAGACACCGAAATCTGCCAGCACCTTGATCTTGGACTTCCCAGCCTCCTGAACTGTGAGAAATAAATGTTTATTGTCTAAGCCGCCTGGTCTATGCTATTTGTTATAGCAGCCTGAACTGACTAAGACAAAGAGTGGCCGATAACGGATATGAGCTTTCTTTTTGAGGTGATGAAGGTGTTCTAAAATTAGATTATGGTGATAGTTGCACAATTCTGTAAGTAGCCATTGACTTGCACACTTTAAATGGGTGAATTTTATGGTATGCAAATTATATATCAATAAAGCTGTTAAAAATAAAAAGTGACCCTAGACCAGACAGCATATTGTTTAAGAGTGTAGGGCTTCTGGTGTCTTCAAAGTGGGTCTCAGCTCTGCCACTTTTTAGCTATAGAACCTTGTGCAAATTAGTTGCCTGTGCTAAGCCTCAGTTTCCTCAACTACAAACGGTGCTTACCTCATGGAGGATGTTGAGTATTAAACAAGAACATCTGTGTAAGGTTCCGGGGACATAGAGGGTACTCAAAAATCTCCAGTTGTTTTGTTATAATATAAGCCTTCATCTCTAATTCAAGGACATCCTTTAAATGGAATAAAATGAGCCTTATGAAAGGTAAAAAAATACTGTGGATTTAAGAATTTGTAGAAATATAGTTAAAAGCAATATTTTTATGAACATCAACCCCATTTGTACCTAAATTAACAATCTTATTACTGCTTTCTTTCCCCTACAATCTTTGATTATTTTGAACTGGCTCTGTAATTCTGCTGGTTTCTTGAATAATGAATTAAATAAAACTTTGATGGGTGTTCATCAACAAGCTGTGTAATAATTATGGTTTTAACAATCTGAGAGTCAAACTTTCAAACCACTTATTACACAACTTCTCCCTACCAGGATTGCCCTGGAACCCGAGATCTCAGAATACTAAAGCACTCAAAGGCCACTTTGTGCCCTCTGTGCCTACATTTCTTATATTTAATTTTTTGTCCATGTTTCTCACAAAATTTGTGTAATGTCATCTTAGTTATAGACTTCAAGTCTATATTGGTCCCAACCACCAAAAAGAACCTCCAAAAAACAAAGGTTATTGCAAGGTTATTGAATTTTCTCTCTCACGCCTCTTATATTCCTCTTCTCTCTATTAGTCTTTATGTTTATCTCTCTTTTGGTGTTCAATTCTGAGGTGGGGCTTCATGATGGGGGACAGAATAAATTGCTGAGAAAGAAGTGAGGGGGAAAAAAACCAAGAATGACAACTGTAATGGGTGAGACAGCAAAATAATTGGTATGGACTGAATGCTTGTTCCTCTTCCCAAATCCATGTGTTGAAGCCCTAATCCGCAATGTGATGTATTTAGAGGTAGGGCATTTGGGAAGGTGATTAGGTTTAGATGAGCCACCAAGATGGGATTAGTGCCCTTATAAGAAAAAGAAGAGAGCAGAGCTCTCTCTCTCTCTCTCTACCATGTGAGGATACAGCAAGAAGGCTGACATTTGCAAACCAGGAAGTTAGCCCTCACAAAACACCTAATGTATCCACCCTTTGAGCTTGGACTTCCCAGCCTCCAGAACTGTGAGGAATAAGTGCTTTGTTTAAGCCTATGGTATTTTGTCCTAGCAGCCTGAAGTGACTGTGACACTAATGAAAAAGAACCTCCCTTCTCCCCTTACAAATGCCATTTCTTCCTTCTCTTTATGGAATCTTGCAAAAACGTTCATGATTAATTCTTACAAATTATTAACCCTCCACTAGAGATTTGTATCATGAAAAAGGATTTGGGATGATACAACTAATGTAGACGAAGGAACAATCCCTAACAGAGCCATTCTGGCAGAAGAAGAAAACTGCAGAGGCATTTTTGTTGAGGGAGGTGGGGAGTTACTGACATTGTTTAAAGAATACCCAATAATCCCTGCCCATTCCACAGACCTCTAGAGCCAGGTGGACACAGATCCAAGGGAATATGCTGAACTTACTCCATAAAGTAAACTGCTTCCAAACACTTTTCAAACCACTTTAGCAGAATCTATGTTTAAATCCAAACAGTGAATGTGCTTAACACAATTGTCTTTCATACCCATCCAGGAAGACCAACTGCCAGCACCTTGAATTGGAACCTCATGATTAGCCTGCTTTCAGTTATTTTAAGAACGCTGTGAATCATAAAAACTTCACTTCACTAAGCAATTCAAATTTTTCCCCTGGCTTTAAGACTTCGGCCTATTTATTACATGCCAAACTGCAAATTAATGTGGCCTTACTATTTGGAGGAACAAAAAAAATTATCAAGACACATAATACAGGTAATGTACCTCCAGCTCAATGTATGGTCCTGTGAACCACATACATGAATGGCAAAAATTTACCCATTCAAATGAAGAAAGAGGTAGATAGAGGAAAAAAGCTATGAAACACTGGCATGATTTAATTCTCTATCCCATGTTTGGGAAAATCACCAACATTTAGAAATGAAACAAAAAAGTTGATTGTACAACCTTTAAACATCATACCAGCGAATTGTCTCTAAGCCCACCTATGGGTCATCTGACTCAGGATATTTAACTTTGTTGACCAAGAATTGGTGAGGGAGTGCAGGCTCTTCACAGTACTATAAATATAAGATTAACTGCAGATATGTACTAAATGCAGATACACAGATAATAAATGCAGATAAACAAGGAGCAATGACTTTCTTCTGCTCGTTAGGGAGGTTTATACTTTTATTGTCCTACTGGTCCTCATCCAGGTTTCTATGTAAACAATCTCATTTCTTTGTGCTTTTCCCCATCTCCACTACCTACATAATGAAGGTGCTATAAATGTTTTTTTAAAGTACCCATATTATTCTTGTTTCTCTGTATAATGGGTTAAATAAAACGTTGACATTGTTCACTTTCTGTGCGGGACTTATGCTTTGTGACAATTTGGGTGCTTTCAAATAGCTTTTTGTAAATAACGAAACCTTGTCAGAGAAGCCTCCTGACTAACTTCTTATATTGCCTTGGCCAAAATAAAGTTCCAATTCTTAAGAGGCTTGGAACAATCCTAACTAGTTTAGAAGATTCATTATGTGAATTGAATGGTCATCAGTGAGGTCTCTATCCCCAGAAGCACCTCAGGATTCTAACTTTGATGTTTTATACTCAAGAGTCAACAGAGAGGACAGTGTCTCTAACATCACCCACAGAATTGCAAGGGGTGTATCCCGTGAACAAGACATGGACCACTTTAACAGGGACAGGAGAGAGGTGCCATATGTATAGACTCATTTTGTTAAATAGTGTCTGACATTTATTGGAAATAAGGAAAAGACTTTTGTCCAGGTACTGTTGAGGAGTTAGGTAAATGGAGGAGTTATACTGTTGACCAATAAAAACATAACTAAGAAAACACTGGAAATTCAGAAGAGAACTGGATTCTGGGCAAAACTAATAGGTCCACAGGAGAAAACAAGTGGCTCGATTTAGCTGCCAGGCACTC
>NW_025793413.1:0-31254 GCF_021613505.1 Equus quagga | reverse complement strand
ACAGGCTTAAGACAAAATCCCTAAACTAACTCCTCTGGACTTCTTATGTGAGAAAAATAAACTTTAGTCACTTTTCAGGTTTTTCGTTCTTGGAGCTAAGTGTATCCGTAACAGTCACAGTGGTTAAGAACAGACTGTGGAGTCAGAAAGATGCAGGTAAGTCCCACATCTTTCCCTCACCAGCTAAGTGAATAAGTTACCCAGCTGACCAAACCTGTTTCACGTCTGTAAAATGAAGGTAGGCATAGCACCTACCTCAGGGATGTTGTGAGGAGGAAGGACTTGGCATGTACAATATTTGTTACATTTGTACTTAAAAATGTGAATGATTATTAGAAATTCAATTATAATGGATGGTAAAAATTACCCTTAAAGATTTTTTAAAACCCTGCCCTAGTTTCTGCTTGTGTTCACATAAGGTCTTTGGTAAAACTGTCTCTCATTGCCCCACTGTAGCTTCTAACACTGGGTCTAATGACTGTAATCACACGCAGCTGTGCTCCTTGTGTTCCTAACAACATCTTTCCTTTCTTTTTTTTTATGCTTTTTTTTTTGGTGAGGAAGACTGGCCCTGAGTTAACATGTTACCAATCTTCCTCTTTTTTTTTTTTCTCCCCAAAGCTCCAGTACATAGGTGTATATCTTAGTTGTAGGTCATTCTAGCTCTTCTATGTGAGACACTGCTACAGCATGGCTTGATGAGCGGTGCTAGGTCCACGCTCAGGATCTGAACCAGTGAACCCCACGCCACCAAAGCAGAACATGCGAACTTAACCACTTGGCCATGGGGCCAGCGCCAATACCTTTCCTTTGACTTTTGAGGATTTTGGAATAGACTTTTTATGAATATGAGAGTTCCCTAATCAAGGCCAACTCAGGTACCTCTTTCTCGATGCAGCTGTCTTCAGCCTCCCTTTATTCACAGATCTTCAACAATTATGCTTACTCTACGACCGCCTAAGTCACATGGTATTGCAGATATTTGCTTACCCCTCTGTATAGTCAGTGGACTAAATTTGTTTAAGGTTAGGGACCATATCTTTTTCACCCTTACATTGTGATCAGCTCATATTAAAAGTATGAGTTATTTGTTTTCCAGCTACAACATGAGTCCCACAAAGGCAGTGCCTTTCGGTGCCTAGACCAGTGATCAGCACACAGTAGAAGGTAGTTAAATATTTGAGTATGAATGGCAGGCTCTCAATAAGTTTCCTGAACATGATTCTGCTAGGCTCTCAAGAAAATGTTTCCTATGAACAATACTGTATTTTGTCTTCTCTGGTCCTGACTTGACTTTTCAGATTTTAGTGTTGTCTGACCATCTTATTGCTTTTTAACATTCTCGCAAGTTTCCATTGCTAACTTGCATCATTGTTCCTTCACAATCTTTCATCATGACACTGAAGCTCAGGTCATAAGAGTTAAGCAACATTCTGAGGGAGACATCAGCAAGATGGAGGAATACAAAGTCCCGGCTCTTTTTCCCTGACAGAGACACTGTCTTAACAGCAATACATGGACCAAAGTATCTTTGTGAGAACTTCAGAAGCCAGGTAAGAAGTTGCAGTCCCCTGGGTAAGGGCAAAGCTAACAACTTCCACCCTGAAACTAGGCAGAAGAGCCCTTTCATTTTCCCTGCGACCACCTCTCCCCCAAGCCAGCACAGCTCACCCCTGCTTACAGCTCCTCCATCATGAGGAGCAGGGGAAAGAAAAGAGAGGAAAATTCATTCACAGTTCCGTCTTTTTGGAGAGCTGCCTGAAGGACTGGTTTCTGTCTCACTTGACCCGAACTGCTGATGGAACTGGCATGGTCTGGCACCAGACAGAGCTTAGCGTGGCTCAGCACCATCAGGAGTAGGTGCCCAACTCGAAGCTTCATCCTCGGGAGGGAGAGAGGGAGGAGAGTAGAGCGTGTGTCTTATGTGCCAGCGTTTTGGAGGGCTGCCATTGGGACTGGTTTCTATCTCGCCTGATTTGGGGTGCTGATGGGAGCTGACGTAATTTGGATGCCTGGGGGCCAATGAGAACAAAGGAGAGTGGGGTGGCTTCCTGCTGCAGCACCAAAGAAGCTGCAGTACTACAGACAGATATTAGAGGGAGCAAGAGATTATGAGCTCCTGAAAAAGAAACTGGCAAACCTCTCTAATTGGCAAATCACATACACAAGCCTAGAGAGTCACATCTGCCCAAAAGCTTTCAGAGGGCCCACAATCTATAACTGGGCTGACTGATGAAGGTCTTCCCCTGTATGAAGCAGCCCACAAAGACTGGAAGAGGTGGCTATTTTTCAAATGCATAAAAGTCAGCAAAAAAATCAAAAGGCACACAAAGAAACAGAGAAACACGATGCAATCAAAGAAACAAACTAAATCTCCAGAAACCAACTCCAAAGAAATGGTGACCTATGAACAAATACCTGACAAACTCTTGAAAATAATAGTTTTAAGGAAGCTCAATGATCTACAAGAGAACACCAATAGACAGCTAAATGAAATCAGGAAAATGATGCACAAACAAAATGAGAATATTAAAGAGATGGAAACTATAAAAAAGGACCAAACAGAAATTCTGGAGCTGAAGAATACAAATAACTAAAATGAAAAATTCACAGAGGGGTTCAATAGCAGACTTGATCAAGCAGAAGAATCAATAAGTTGAAACCAGGTCATATGAAATTACTCAGTTAGAGAAGAAAAAAGAAAAAAGAATGAAGAAAAGTGAAGAGAGCCTAAGGTACATCAGCAAGTGGACCAATATATGCATCATGGAACTTCCAGAAGGAAAGAGAAAGGGACAAAAGGTTTATTTGAGGAAATAATGGCCAAAAACTTCCCAAATCTGAGGAATGAAAGATATCCAAATTCAAGAGTTAAGCAACATTCTACTAGACTGGATATCTGAAGACTGATCTTATATATATATATAATTTCTATTGAGTTCATAAGAGTTGACATCATTGTGAAATTTCAGTTGTACATTGTTTCTTGTCTGTCACCACGTAAGTGTTCTCCTTCACCCCCTATGCCCACCCCTCACCCCCCTTCCCCTGGTAACCACTGAACTGTTTTCTTTGTCCATGTGTTTGTTTATATTCCACATGTGAGTGAAATCATCTGGTGTTTGTCTTTTTCAGTCTTACTTCCCTTAGCATAATTCCCTCCAGGTCCTTCCATGTTGTTGCAAATGGGATGGATCCGTCTTCTTTTAATGGCTGAGTAGTATTCCATTGTATATATACCACATCATCTTTATCCAATCATTGGTCAATGGGCACTTGGGTTGCTTCCAGGTCTTGGCTATTGTGGATAGTGCTGCTATCAACACAGGGGTGCATATGTTCTTTGGATTATTGATTGCAAGTTGTTTAGGTAGATACCCAGTAATGGAATAACTGGATATGGTATTTCTATTTTTAGTTTTCTGAGGAACCTCCATCTTGTTTTCCATAGTGGCTATACCAGTTTGCAGTCCCACCAGCAGTGTATGAGGGTTCCCTTTTCTCCACACCCTCTCCAACTTTTGTTATTTTTAGTCTTAGTGATTATAGCCATTTAAACAGGTCTAAGGTGGTATCTTAGTGTAGTTTTGATTTGCATTTCCCTGATGATTAGTGATGTTGAACATCTTTTCATGTGTTTCTTGGCCATCTGTATATCTTCTTTGGAAAAATGTTCATATCCCCTGCTCATTTTTTGATTGTGCTGTCTTTTTGTTGTTCAGTTGTGTGAATTCCTTATATATTATGGAGATTAACTCCTTGTCAGATATATGATTTGCAAATATTTTCTCCCACTTGGTGGGCTGTCTTTTTGTTTTGATCCTAGTTTCTTTTGCCTTGCAGAAGCTCTTTAGTCTGATGAAGTCCCACTTATTTTTTTCTTCTGTTTCCCTTGTCTGAGAAGACCTGGTATTCAAAAAGATCCTTTTAAGTTTGATGTCAGTGAGTCTACTACCTATATTTTCTTCTAGGAGTTTTATGGTTTCAGGACTTATCTTCAAGTCTTTGATCCATTTTATTTTTGTGTATGGCATGAGATAATGGTCTACTTTCATTCTTTTGCATGTGGCTGTCCAGTTTTCCCAACACCATTTGTTGAAAATACTTTCCTTTCTCCATTGTATGTTCCCAGCTCCTTTGTCAAAGATTAGCTGTCCATAGATGTGTGGTTTTCCTTCTGGGCTTTCAGTTCTGTTCCACTGATCTGTGTGTCTGTTTTTGTACCAGTACCATGTCATTTTGATCACTATCGCTTTGTAGTACACTTTGAAGTCAGGGATGGTGGTACCTCCAGCTTTGTTCTTTTTTCTCAGGATTGCTTTAGCAATTTGGGGTCTTTGGTTGCCCCATATGAATTTTAGGATTCTCTGTTCTGTTTCCATGAAGAATGTCATTGGGATTCTGATTGGGATTGCATTACATCTGTAGATTGCTTTGGGTAGTATGGACATTTTAACCGTGTTTATTCTTCCAATCCATGTGCGTGGAATCTCTTTCCATCTCTTTATGTCATCATCTATTTTTAAGACTGATTATATTTTTAATGGCCTTAAAGTCGTTTTATTACCCAGGTGAACATACCTACTACTTTGCATTACTCTTATTCAGTGGAGGAGTGAACATCGTAGAGAATCAACCTGCAGCTCTGTAATCATGTCTGGTTTGGGTGCAGAGGAGAAACCAAACTCCCAAGGGACAGGCCTGAGGGACAGCGTTATAGGAAGGCACAGTTTCACTTCACCCTAGTGAACCTGTGACAGTGTGTTAAGGTAAGGGAAATAACCAATTCATAGACTTTAACAGTGATGGCTATGATACAATTAATAATCTCTCCCTTTGAATAAGTCTTCTTACCAAAGAGCCAAGAATGCCTTGAAATCACTAACTCTGTTCTAAACCTTATGCAACTTGCTGTTTTATATGGTTTTTCAAAGTCATATGATATAAAAGTACTATCAGATACTCTCTAAAACCACAGTTCTTAACCTCTTATAGAGTAACAGACCTCTCAGAGAGTATGTTATAAGAAAGTAGGGACCCTAGTATCCTAGAAAACTGAATCCACACACAAAAGATAAAATTTCAGAGGTTTTACAGATTGTGTGAAGCCCATCCATAGATGCTTTATGTGTTGCGGGGAGCCCAGGTTTAGGAATTTCGTTAATTAAATGATGCTTTAATTTCTGTATTATCTAAGTCACATGTGGATAACGAGATTAATGAAAATGTATACATTTTATGTATACACGGAAAGACTGGAAATTTCCTTCAATAACTTTATTCTTCACAAAATATATAAATAAATAAAACAATTCAACTTCTAAAGTATTACCACATTCAGGAAGAAGGCAGTCTATCACCATTCTAAATGACTGGAATGCCTCAATTTCTAATGGCAAAGTGCAAACTGAATTGAAATTAAGTTGGACTGTGACATCATTGCCAGGGATAGAAAAATAAAGTAACAAATACAGTCATTTCTAAATAAGGAACACTAGGCCCCTAGAAAAGTGACAGCAGAGTTTACTGAGTCTTGCACTCGGGCACAGCTTGTCCTGAGGAGGCGTGCCAAGGGCCTGGCTGAGGATCCACACTCTCTGCTCCAGCAGTTTGTTCTTCTGAGAAAAAAATAGAAAGCAAAAGTCATCTTATTAAAAAACACGTTTGGTTGCAACACAACATACAGCTTATATACAGTTTACCTTACAGCTGAGGTAATGTTTTCAAATTGATAACCCATTATGTTCTCCTGCTGTTCTTTAACATCTTTCAACGGCTTCCTCTAGCATGCTCCCAGGATGAAGTAAAAATTCCTCTCCACAACCCACAAAGTCCTGCGCATCTGGCTCTTCTCTCTCTGGCTTCACCGACTTCACCCAGAGGAACCTGTGTGCACTGCGTTCTGGCCACACGTGGTTTTCCAACCCTTCCCCTGGTTACGGTCTCTCCCAGCTGGGCCGACCCTGTTCCCTCTGCCTGAATCGCCTTCCCCTCCCCTCTTTGTTAAGCTAACTCACCTTAACCTGTTAGATCTCAGTCCCCTTCTTCAAGGAAGACTTCCTTATGTTCCTAAAACAACCTATTAAAAACTCATAGGCTTTTGAACTCTAGAACTGTACCTTTTTTGACTACTTGATCACCGTCTATACCCACTAGACTGTGAACTCCAGGAAGGCAGGGGCCATATCTGGTTTGGTTATCAATGTACCATCAGGGTGCAATATGTGACACATAGGTGGAGACCAAAAATTTCTGTTCATTGAATGAATATGTAAATGATATAAGTCTATGATCTGGCTTGTGTAAAATGAATATAATGCTACTGGAAATACTGGCCCATTGAATTGAGAAGAAGGTCTTTTGCAGTAAAAGTAGTTATGTTTGTAGGATGGTGTCTCTCTGTGTCCTCGAGAGCTGCTTGTCTATCTGAGGGAAAAGTTGAAGGTTCAGGAGGCAGAATAAGACTTCCCTCGGGGTAAAAAGTGATTTCACTTCAGTGCTGTGCTTTGGAGAAACTTCTCACAGAGACAGCAAATGACATCTCTGCAGTGCAGCTTCTCCATGACATCTTCTCTTGTCTAAACTTGCCCTTTGGGGCCACAGGTGACAAATGAGTTCCAACCGTTATCCCCGATCCCCAAGTAACCAGTATATTTACCCACCTGGGCGGAGGCCTAGACTTGAGTTAGCAAAATAGCAAACTGGGTGAGGTGCTGGGAAAGACTTTGATCGGCCATCAAAAAACCAAGATTTCGGTGAGTCCTTTGGCACAGGATCTTGTAAATTCCGTTCCTTGCATTGAGAAGGCGTATGCTGTCTCTCTTGAGAAGCTGGTCCGGTCACTTTAGGAGACTTTGGAGAATTCTCACAAGTCACTTCTTTGTGAGCTTCTCTTTTAAGAGTTCTCTCCTTCCACATTTTGACCTCATTGGAAAGATGATGATTATTGCTTAAATGTGGGGAAAAATAAAAGAGACTGTAAGACTGCTCAATTCCAGAAATATATTCATATTTACATAAAATTTTTTTTCTTAATTGTGGTAAAATATATGTGACATATAATTTACCATTTTATCATATTTACATTTTAATTTCAACCTAATGCTTCCTAAGTTTGGATTATTTCCACAGTTCAGAAAATGAAATGAGGTCAATATAAATTGAAAAATTGTACTAAATCTCCGTGATCACAGAATCTTGAAAAGTATGATATTAGGTTTCAAATGAATCAGTGATGTCATCCAGCGTGGTTTATCTACTGATACTCTGTGGCAATAATTTGATAAGTTAGTCTTCTGGATGGATGAATCTTTAATGTACCTTTGTTATTTTAAAAGATATATTACACTGTGCTTTTCTGGATTACTTATAGTGTTGCTTCCCACAGGAAATGCTGCCTGCATTTATTCACTCCTTCAGAGAAGCCTGGGAAGCAATCCTAGGCCCTGCTCTCCTTTCTTTGATCAGTCAGCCAAGTGTGTTGATACAACCTCACACTTTTGGGTTCCCCCCCCATTCTGCTCTAGCAGCTAGAGACGCCGTATGAGCTCATTAGGCCCCAGCTTAAAATCCTCCAGTGGTGGTAATCCTCCCGTTACATTTAGGAGACCACCCCAGCTGCCTCAGAATGACCTGCAATGTGTAATCTGGACCAGTGGCCTCTGGCATCGCATCTTGCACTTACTCTGCCTCATTCTGTATGCTCTGGCCACACTGCATGTCTTTCTGTTCCACTTTCCTCTTTGACTCAAAGCCTGTGCACATGCTGTTCCCTCAGCCTAGAAGGCTTAGCCATCTCTCCTGTCATCAAGCCTAACTGCTACTCATTTTCAGATCTACTCTTACATATTAGTTTCTTGATCACCGCCCCTCCCCACATCTAGATAAGGTCTGATCCCTCTGTTGGACCCTGTCATAATGTCCTGTTTGCTTTTTTTGTTGTTTAATAGCCTCACACAGAACAGTAGCTATTTGCATATTTATTTAATGCCTATTTTTCTTCTATTGCATCATTAGTAAAGATTAGCACAAGATTCTAATCTTTGGTAGAAGCCAATTAATTAAATTTTTTACAACTGTTTATAAAGGTTACTGGGCTACAATAATGGACCTCAGGGATTCTCCTTTGAGTAAAGCCTCACTGACTTGGGCATATTTGCGGCATATTTAAGCTCCCCTCAAAGATCTTGGTTTACTTTTTGGTTCTTGGCTTAGTTAAAAACAGGCTTAGCTAAAATCAGTTGATGGGCCAGCCCTGTGGCCTAGTGGTTAAGTTCCGGGCACTCCACTTTGGCAGCCTGGGTTTGGTTCTCGAGTGTGGACCCACATCACTCTGTTAGTGGCCATGCTGTGCTGGCAGCCCACATACTAAAAATAGAGGAAGATTGGCATGTTAGCTCAGGGCGAATCTTCCTCAGGAAAAAAAAAAGGTCAGTTGATGGATAGCAAACCTCTGGAATGGTGCTACCATATCCTCATTCCTTTTAAAAAAGACACATTACATGAGCTCTAAAAATTACTTCCCCTATATGTGTGAGGGGTTGCCCACTGCAAAAAATATATATGCATGTGTAGGCATCATCCTCTCCCACACGTACCACCATAAGCATAATTCCTGTATCAGGTAAGCAGATCTTACCTTAACAGTTCATTCCTTTGCTTTGTTAACTGTTCATTTTGCTGCTTTAACTTAGAAATTTCCTTTTCTAGCCGTATATATTCACTTTTCAAAATAAGAGCTCTTGTGCTTTGTACAATGCCGCTGCCACCCCCACAGGTTAAGGGTTTCCTTGAAGGCTGAGAACCAGTATGTTCTGATATCACTGTGGGAGGCAAACACACAGACAGGTGATAATTTTAATTATCTCCAAAGTTCACAATAAAGGAAACATTAGTAAGTTCAATAAATCACTATAAAAAACAAAACATCTCAGCACCATCTCCCTGAACGTCATCCTTGACTTCCTCCTCTTCCCTCACCTCCTATGCCAATTCCATCATGGATTCTAAGTATCTGTGGAACCCCTGCTTCTCTCCACCCACTACCTCCACCACCACCACCTGCTAGGATCACTCACGGTGACGGCAGCAGTCGGAGCTGCCCTTCACTGTCTACTCTCGACGCCAGTGGGGTCCCCTGGAGGGCTGCTTCCACCACACAGCGTGTGTGGGGTCCACCCCAAGGCAGTCAATGTGCTCCCAATACTCAACACGTATTTGTTAACTAAATAAAACTTAGACTGCTATTAAAGAATATACTATTCAGTATTTTACACCATATGTGTACAAGTAATGTAAAGAACTGTTTTGTAAATTTTAGGTAAAATTGCATAAAAGTGTGAGGTGCTTAGAAAGTGGAATGATCCACTGGGTCACTGACTGTTTACAAGGGAGGGGCAAGATGAGTGTGGGGAAGACACTCAATGTCCATTTCCTTTTGAATTATTCTGAATTCAGGTACAACACGTACCTGAAAGTCACAAATTAGAAGGAATCATCCTGACCCTTCTCTAACAACAAAAGTTCTATTTTTACCCCTTGAAGTTTTCCAGGTAGGAGCTGCAATTATCCTGCAATGGACACTAGGGCAGTTCAAACTAAACAAGCACCAGACAATGCGTGGACAATAATACACACAAACATCATCTTGCATTTGCCTGACATTTAGAATTTTCAGTGTGCTTTCACACACAACTTTTAGCCTGATCCTTACAAGTCTATATCCAATCTAGAAGGTCAGGCGTTCTCCTCATGATTTCACAGGCTGTTAAGTGAGGGCAGTCAGCTTAGAGAACTGTTCGTGACGTTATTTCGATGCTGGACCCACTACACAAACCTGCCCCAAGTACTGTTCAGCATTCTCTCTTTTCAAATGAAACATAAGAGACAGAAATATGGGAAAAGATACAGTTTGAGGAATGTATATGCAGAAATTTGATGATTAGATTTGAAAACTGTATCTAAGATAAGTTTCAAAGAGTTTGCCAGTAAGCATCAAGTCTGTATTTTCAGTACCAACAACAAGTAGGATAATATTTACTGTATACTGACTATGTTTTTACAGTGCACATGGTTAAAATCTATTAAGATATGCTTGTGTTTTATTGGGAAGGGTACGTCTACCTTGACAGGTAAGTCATTCTTGTATACTACTGAAGGTATCTTCACTAATATGTAAAGATCTGATAGCGCACAGGTTACATTCATAGTTTTTAAGAATCTATAATGGATAAATAGTTGAGATTACAGGAAACTTAAGGAGGTATCACAGGATAAATATGATCTCAATGAATTCATTTTAAAAATAGTTCTTTATAAATTAGTGATTAACAGGTTTATTCTTGACTGTCATATATATAGTAGCAGTCTTCAAAATGTGTAAGTATACTGAGAAGTAAGATGGAAAAAGATCTGGAAATATCAGCATTTTCTACTTACTTGAAGTATCTTGGGCCTGCTGATTTCGTCTAAGATTTTCTCTCAATAGCCTTATAACTTCTTTTTGATGTTCTACAGTGGCTTTTGTACAAGTAATTCTATTAAGAATAACAACAGAAATATGTAAAAGGCCAGCAACTAATTTTTAATGGAAGAATAAACAGAACTGCTGTCAAGAATTTTCTGATAAGATACATCACATTGATATGATATGCATAAGCAGCAGTAGGTAAGCCCTCACGATACCCCCTGGTATCATGCACTTTATAGCCATAAATAACACCATCAAATTGGAAGTGTTCTGTTTGGCTGCAGGGGCAATTTTTTTTTAACATTGAGAAACCAATTCTTTTAAAATTTCTGAAAGCCCAATAGGTATTATTAACTGGATATTGAGCAAAATTACATTCAGGGGCACCATAAAACAAATAATTGGGTTGTTATCATGAGGTCCTAGAAACCTCTTGAAGGTACAACAATTACCAAAGCGTAAAACCAAAAGCACCTTCTGTATACACTGTAAGGAAAGCACACTCGACTGCAGCTCTGATCTGAGGTGACACAGTCAGAGGTCACAGTCTGCTCATTGCACCCAGGAGAAAAAGACATTCTGTTAATTATTTGCTTGAGTGTTAATTGGCAATGCTAAATTATGAGACTTTCTGCCTTTCTTAGAGACTGAAAGTATCTGCTGATTCTATTCTATATAAAATTGCTTTGCATTTATTTAAAAAAATTTTTTTCTTTTGAGGAAGATTAGCCCTGAGCTAACATCTGCCACCAATCCTCTTTTTGCTGAGGAGGACTGGCCCTGAGCTAACATCGGTGCCCATCTTCCTCTACTTTATATGTGGGATGCCTACCACAGCATGGCTTGACAGGTGATGTGTAGGTCCACACCTAGGATGGTGAACCCTGGGCCACCGAAGCGGAATGTGCAAACTTAACCACCGTGCCACTGGGCTGGCCACTAAAATTGCCTTTTTAATGATGCTCCACTAAAACCAACAGTCCTATCAATAGAAGGCTGGTTAGAATGCATGAAGATTCAGAGTGCGACTTTTTGGGCAAAATTAGATATCATCATTAAACATTTATTAAACATTTACAGGAAGAATAAAAAGTGTGAGGAGTCAGAGGTGACATATTAATAAGTGGCAACATTATATTTCTAATTCAGTTTCCTTGACTCTCTGTTTAATGTTCTTTTCATTATGCTATACCACAAAGAACTTTAGGCATGCTATTGTATATGGTACTATACATAAATAAATCAATAAAAAGGGAATATGCTCTTGGGCACTAAGTACTACAATTTAAAAGGAAATAAAACCTTACACAAAAATACAATAGGAAGAACAAATGAAATTAAGAGAACCAACAGAAACCTTAGACAAACTGCTAAAAACACACACACGTTCTTAATATTCACTTTCAAACAAAAAAGGCCATTTTTAAGCTGTTCTTATATGATTGAACAAGAAGCATCCAAAGACATAGTATGTCAGTAATTGATCAGAATTGTGCTTGTTTTCAAAACCTTTGCATACATAATGAGAATTTAATAACTTTAAAATCTGTAGATGTTTGTATTTATTTTATAAAAAGCAATAACAATATCTTAATATATTTTAAATTTATACAGTTTAGAAAGGAAATTTAAGCTACTAAAGTCATATTCAATTAAGACAAAGACATACTCCTTTTCAAACTCCTTGGCATTTCTCATCTTCTCTAGGTCTATTTTCACCAGCTTTGTTTTGAGCTCTTCAATTTCTTCTTTATAGGGCTTAGCTCCTAAAGCAACTTTGTCCTAAAGGTTTTAGAGAAAAGAGAAATACAGTAATTTTAGAGCAGTTTCAAAGACTTGTTTACTACCTAATATAGTAGGAACATTTTAAAACAGCAAACTCCAAACATATGAAAAGGAGGAAAGGCACAAATTTTAACCCTAAAATGAGTAACAAATAGATATTTGATGTGAAGTACATGTGAAGCTATTGGAAGCTAATGTGTCATTAGAAAACCTATGACTTCTATTTCTTAAAACAAATATTTTTCCCAATTAAAAAACAATATACTTAAACAAAATGAAACAGAAAGGTTGAAACGAATGAAATGGGTAGATAAAGGTAAATCAGGAAAATAAGACAAGAGCTGAACAGTAATATAAATATCAAAGTAGAACTGAATTCAAGGCACAAAATATTATATAACATTATTGGGGATATTCTGTACTCAAGGTTGGTTCAATCTAGCCATACATCTACTTCGACTCAGAAAAAAAATCAGTCATATATACATACAAACATATACAAAAATCTTTTTTAATAAATAGGTTTAACTTTTTAGAGCAATTTTAGGTTTATAGACAAATTGAGCAGAGTACATAGAGTCCCGGTAATACCCGTGTCCTCCCCTAGTTTCTCCTATTATTAACATCTTAGTGTGGTATGATTGTTACAAATGATGAGCCAATATCGATACATTATTAACTGACGTTCACAGTTTACATTAGAGTCTATTGTTTGCATTGTATAGTCCATGGGTTTTGACAAATGTATGACACGTGTTCATCATCACTGTATCATGCAGAATAGTTTCACTGCCCTAAAAATCTCCTGTGCTCCACTTATCCATCCCTCCACCCTCCCCCAGAACCCTTAGTAATCATTGATCTTTTCCTGTTCGCCTAGTTTTGCCTCTTCCAGAATGTCATACAGTATGCAGTGCTTTTAGATGGGCTTTTTAAAATTAGCAATGTGCATTTAAGGTTCCTCCATGTCTTTTGTGGCTTGATGGCTCATTTCTTATTATTGCTGAATAAATCATTCATTTCTTTTATTGCTGTTACCACAGCCATACTATGGATTACTATTATATATTGAATACAAAAATAAACCCATCTAAATAGGGACCCAGAGAGCTCTTCATTCCTCTAGGCGTTACCCCCAGTGCCTATAAAAACATTTGCACACACACGTAGTTAGCAAAGACTAAAAAGATGCAAGCTTCCAAAGCTGAGATGCTCAGCTTAAGGAGGTTGCTGACTAGGTCAGATAAGCCCATTCTGGGAGGAGCCCAGTATTTGCTCAGTCATGGCACCAGTAAAATACCCTGGCTTTCTGGACCAGATGCTGATATCAGGGACTCCTTGAGCATATGACTGGCTGGAGTGGTGTCAGTTTTGTAAGAAACTGCCAAACTCTCTTCTAAAGTGGCTACTGTACCACTTGCATTCCCACCAGCAGTGAGCAAGAGCTCCTGGCCCCACTCCTTGCCAGCATTTAGTGTAGTCAGTGTTCCGGATTTTGGCCATTATATTTTGAGATACAGTGGATGTACAGTGGTATCTCATTGTTTTTTAATTTGCAATTTTCTAATGACATATGATGTGGAGCATCTTTTCATATGCTTATTTGCCATGTGTGTATCTTCTCTGGTGAAGTGTCTGTTCAGATCCATTGCCTATTTTTAAATCAGGCTGTTTGCTTTCTAATTATTGAGTTTTAAGAGTTCTTTGTATATTTTGGATAACAGTTCTTGAAAGATATGTGTTTTGCAAAGATTTTCTTCCAGTCTGTGGCTTGTCTTTCATAGGGCAAACATTTTTAATTTAAATGAAGTCCAGTTTATCAATTTTTTTCCTTCATAGATTATGCTTTCGGTGTTGTATGTAAAAAAAAGTCAATGCCAAACCCAAGGTCACCTCGATTTTCTCCTACGTTATCTTCTAGGCATTTTCTAGTTTTGTGTTTTAGATTTAGGTTACAATCAATTGAGTTAATTTTTGTGAAAGGTGTCCAGTTGTTCAGCACCGCTAGTTGATAAGACTACCCTTTTCCATTGAATTGCCTTTGCTCTTTTGTCAAAGATGAACTGACTATATTTGTGTGTATATATTTCTGGGCTCTCTATTTTGTTCCATTGATCTATTTGTATACATTTTGATTTAAAAGTTCAAAGAACTCTAAAAATATTTATTCATTTATGACACCTAAAAGAAAATTTCAATATATTCTAAAAATGGAGAAATTGCAGTAATTTTTTTGCCACAATATAATGAAATAAATTAGTCATATATAACAGTTTTAAAACAATTCTTGAGTAAAAGAAATTGAAATTGGAAATACTCTCTTAGAAATGAAAGACAGTGAGAATTCCTTATTTCAAACACACGACGTGTGCCCAAGCTGCACTCAGAAGCGCTGACAGCCTTAAACATCCTCTAGCCGCCTGAGGAGTCTGAGCGCCTGTGTTCTCAGTGAACAGCACCTGCTCATCCTATTTTAGATGGAGTCTGCTGAGAAACTTTCTTTGCTCTACCAGAAAAAGAATTCCTTTGAGATTCTGATTTGAATTACATTAACTTTAGAAATTAATTTGGGAAAAACTGATGGTTGTACAGTATTTAGGTTACAACCTAGGAAATGGCATATTTCTTATTTTAAACCACATGCTCTCCTATATTTCCTTTTAGAGTTTTGTTGTTCTTTTCATATATGTTGCCTCATTTTTTGTTAAGGTTAGTCACTTGAGCATTTTATATTTTGTGCCAGTTATAAATAAGATCTTTTTTTCCCACTGTGCAGGATGTCCCTAAAGTACTAGCACAGTTTGAATTTTTAACAAATTTACTGCTACTTGATATAAATAATTTGTAAAGATACAACAGAGGAAATGTATCAAGATTTAAACAAAACTGTTAATGAGTCATTTGTTCAAATTACTTTCTTCTATATTCACTTAATAAACCCTACATTATATTGGACAGCTATATCCAGGTGAATTAAAATAGTGGTGAATAGGTTAAAAGTTAATATCTTTGCATTTTACTATGCCAAATCTCGAGTTAAATATACTGTTGCATTTTATAGAATATTTATATAAAATACAGAAACAGATTCTTAAAAATTCAAACTGTATAAAGATTTTATGGATACCCTATACTTTGCTTTCTTTCCTCATGGATGCTGTACAATGGCATACTCTATTATATTATCTAAATGGTTACTTTTAGTATGCAGGAAAGATATTCCTCTCTCCATAGACACCTGTACCAATCTATACTGAGTGTGGAGAAATTTGTCGCTTACTCCCTCTTTCTTGAAACACTAGCTTCACTTATATGAAGAAACTGGAACCACTCTGTTGCCCAGACCCCCTTTTCTTTTTCACTCACTGGCTGCTCCATCTCAGTATCATTTGGTTACTCCACATCTCCTCTCCATTATGCTTATGCCCTCGTCCAGTCTCATGATTTTTATATGCTGATGATTCCCCAAACTTAAACCTCTCGCCTATATCTTGCTCAGACTCAGATATTCAATTGCCTAAGTCATATCTCAACTTGGGTGTCCCCAGTGGGCATTTCCAATTCAGCATGTCCAAAACTGAACTTTCCTGGTTTCAAACTTCCTCTTCTGGCAGTCTTTCCCATTTCCGTATGTAGCAACTCTATCTTCTTGGCTGCTCAGGCCAAAAACTTTGGAATCATCTCTGACTCCAAGAAATACGAGAGGTACGTGTTTGGCTTTCTCTTTGATAAATTGAATCTAAATATTTTGCAAAAAAAAAGAAATATGAGAGGAAGAGACATGTGCCACTTCTGGGCCAGAGCCTTTATGAGTACAGATTTTAAGACAATTTTTAGCTTCTCCATCTTGTCCCTTTTCTGTGAGCCTGAGCACGGACAGCTTACAACTGGGCTTTAACCATGCAGATGAAAACAGCACCAAGGAAGTGCTGGAGAAACAAGATGGGAGAAACGGGGGCCTCTGAATGACCATGTGGAAAGGAGCCACTTGCCAAGCTGGGACCCACACTTTTACGTGTGAAATAAGCTTCTGTTTTGTTTGAGCCATTGCATTTTGTGGTTCCCTTTGTTGTAGGAGCTGGCACGTCACTAACAAACACGCCTTCCTGGATTCTATTTTCAAAGGGCAGCCTTTAAAAATTTAAGTCAGACTATATCATTTTGCCAAAATCCTCTGATGACTTCCCATCTCATCCAGAATAAAACCCAAAGTGCTTACAAATAGCTTTCAAGATGCTTTATGATTTGGCTCTCTGCTACTTCTCACCTATTTCCCCTTCTATCCTTGCCCACGCTGCTCAGGAGACGCTGGCTTTCTTGCTGTTTCCTTGAATACATCTCAACTACTTCTGTGTTGCGGCCTTCGCATTTGCTACTTCTTTTGCCTAGAAGGCCCTTCCCTACCAGACAGCTCACACCATCACTTCGTCATCTTAATTGTGCGGCTCTCCTCAACTCCCCTTACAAAATCACACTCCTACTCACACCCACTCTCACCCTGCACCTATATACCTCTGTCTGGCTTAATATTTTTCCATTGCACTTCTCACCATTTAACAAACATATATACTTGTTTATTTTCTGACTTCATGAAGCAGAATGTAAGCCTCTTCAAGGAGGCTTTATTTTTTTTCCATTGCAGTACACATGGCATCTAGAACAATGACCAACACATAGTAGGTATTCAACAAATACTTGTTGAATGAATAAAAATGTGATCATTTAGTTATTTGAAGTATTAAAAAATTACTCTCAAAGATTTTAAAGCTTTACAGTTGATTTTCTTGGTTTTTAGCTATACTAACAATTTCTAAAAACAAAATTAAGATTATTTTCTCTTGCCTCTCTGTTTCATGTCTCATTGAAAGAACCAGAATTTTTAGAACAATGTTAAATAATGAAAAGAGTAGGCATTCTGGGCTTGTTTCTAATTTTGGAATGAAGAGAAGAGACACTGGAGCAGGAACAGTGAACAAAATGCCTATTAGGATCCGACCCAAGTAGCAGAAGAGTGAGAAGTAGCTGTGGCTCAGACGAGGAAGGAAGGCTGTGATGAAGGAGGGTGCGACTTGTGTAACGGCATTCAAGCTCAAAAACATTTCAACTCTGCTCTTTCTAGAGAAAACAGGTTAGATTAAGCCCATAGGCTACCAGGTGGGACTCAATAACAGGGGATTAAGTAGAAAAACATATAATTTTAAAATGTACTTATCTAACAGAGTATTAAATATTTAGATAAGCATATTTTTTTGAAAAATAAAAAGAAAGTCTCAACAAGAAAAAAACCAACAACTCAATTAAAAAGTGGGCAAAAGATCTGAACAGAGATTTCTGCAAAGAAGATATATGGATGGCCAACAGGCTCATGAAAAGATGTTCAACATCATTAGCTATCAGGGAAATGCAAATCAAAACTACAAGGAGATATCACCTCACTCTGGTCAGAATGGCTATAATTAACAAGACAGGAAACAACAAGTGTTGGAGAGGATGTGGAGAGAAAGGAACCCTCAAACATTGCTGGTGGGAGTGCAAAGTGGTGAAGCCACTATGGAAAACAGTATGGAGACGCCTCAGAAAATTAAGAATAGATCTACCATATGATCCAGCTATCCCACTGCTGGGTATTTATCCAAAGAACTTGAAAACACAAAGGCATAAAAGATGTATGCACCCCTATGTTCATCACATCATTATTCACAATAGCCAAGGCTTGTAAACAACCTAGGTGCCCATCAAGGGACGAATGGAAGATGTGGTATATATACACAATGGAATACTACTCAGCCATAAGAAATGATGAAATCTGGCCATTTGTGACAACATAGATGGACCTTGAGGGTATTATGCTAAGTGAAATAAGTCAGAGGGAGAAAGTCAAATACCATATGATCTCACTCATAAGTAGAAGATAAAAATGACAAACAAACACAGAGCAAGAGAGACTGGATTGGTGGTTACCAGAAGGGAAGGGAGGAGGGGGAAGGGCAAAAGGGGTGATTAGACACACGTGTGGTGATGGATAATTGGTCTTTGTGGGGTGAACATGATGTAATCTACACAGAATTCGAAATATATTATGATGTACACCTGAAAGTTATATAATGTTAGAATCCAATGTTACCGCAATAATAAAAAATTTAAAAAAAAACATATTTATGAAAAAATGTTGCAATATACTACTAGAGATATACAAACATACATCCTCTACATTTTTGGCATTCAGAAATTAAAGTGAAAATAAAAAATTTCCTTACTTTGAAAAGTAAAAAAATTAAAAAAATTAAAAAAATAAGATATATTTTAAACTGTCAAGAATATTTATGTTTTTTAAAAATAATTTTTACAGGAAGATGAAAACAATCATTATTTGGCATGAAAATAAACGTATGCATTTATTTATATTTATTATGCATAATTTATAAAATTATGCCTTTATTTATAAAATGAGTTTTAAGTTACCTGAAGTACTTGGATCATTTCTTTTGTTTTTTCAAGGCATTTATTTGATTCATTAACTTGTGATTGAAGTTTTGCTATTATATCATTAGTCATCTCAAGCTCTTTCTGCATCTTTATAATCTTGTCTTCCTTTTGCATGGCAGTTTCTTTAGCCTCACGTAGTGAAGTTTCCAGCTCTTGAATCTTCTATTAAAAAAAACACACATATATAAGGTGTGCCTTGAAGACAGAATCACAGTTTATATGAAACAAAGATCATATATAGGTATTAATCTTTCAGATTGCATCAACATAGGATAGATGGAGACTCCAAATGTCACTCAATTTATACATGTATTATTTTTTTCATTTAGAAGCTGATCATTTAGGACTAAAAGAGGCCCAGATTTTATATAAGGTTAGTACTTATTTTATTTAGGAGTTAGCATGGTGCTAAGCATATTAAATAGGCACTTACATTTTAAATTAACACTACTTACAGAAAGTATATTTGTTAATTGACACTTTAGAGGAATACATGTAACATATCTTTCCCTTTATTTTTATTACCTAGTTTTTATGCTGAAAAATACAAGTATGTGGAAAAATCCAAAGGCATATAATTAAGATTAAGTTCCCCCATCTCAGAACCCCCACTGACTCTAAAGCAATGACTACTAAACTCTTTCAAGTGTATCCTTCTAGAAATTTTCTATATGTATCTACGCATGTGAATATACAGTTTACAAAAACAGTAAGTCACACACACAATAGTGTGTAAGAAGAAAGTTCACACAGAATAGCGTGAAAGAAGAAAGAGCCAAAGCAGGACTGCATTCGAACATGAAGAAGACAGATATGACTACAGAAGAACTATACAACTTTAATGTAGACCATGAAGACACTGAAATTGTTAAAGGTTTTGTTTCCCTTGGTTCAGTCATCAGTTTAAATGGAGACCGCAGCCAAGAAATCAAGAGAAGACTGTGACTCAGAAGGGCAGCGATGGAAGAATCAGGAAAGATCATCAACAGTAAGGGAGTATCATTAGAGACCAAGGCCAAGATTATCGACACCCTCGCATTCCCAATTACTATGTGTGGGTGCGAAAGCTGGACAGTGAAGAAGGCTGACAGGAAAAAATGGACTCATTTGAGATATGGTGTTGGAGGAGAGCTCTACAGATACCCTGCACTGCCAGAAAAATGAACAAGTGGGTCCAAGAGCAAATTAAGCCTGACCTATCTCTGGAGGCAAAAATTGTAAAACTGAGACTATCCTACCTTGGGGACATGATGAAAAGTAAAAGGCAGCAGGAAAAGAGGAAGACGAAATACGAGATGGAGTAATTCCAGAAAGGAAGCCATAGGCGTGAGTCTACAGGAGCTGAGTAGGGCTCTTGAGGACAGGATATTGGACATCACTCATTCATAGAGTTGCCAGGAATCAGAGCTGACTCTACAGCACATAACAACAATAAATATATACTTCTGGTTTTTTGTGGGTTTTTATTGCTGAGGAAGATGAGCCCTGAGCTAACTTCCTCTTTTTTTGCTTGAGGAAGATTAGCCCTGAGCTAATATCTATGTCAATCTTCCTCCATTTTATATGTGGATTGCTGCCACATCATGGCTGCCAATGAGTGGTGTAGGTCCGTGCCTGGGATCTGAACCATGAACTGGGCCGCCGAAGTAGAGCATGCAAACTTAACCACTATGCCATGGGGCTGGCCTCCTGCTTTTTAAAAAATTAAAAATTTTATTTTCACTTGATAATATATTTTCCAGATCTTTTCATTATCAACACATAGATCTCTCGCATTTTTGTTTTCATGGGTAAATATATCCCATTTCATGGAGGTACTATAAACTAGTTAACCTGTCACCTACTAATGAACATTTAGGTTATTTCCAGTTTTTTATAAGTACAAAAATATCTTAATTTGTTCATAATATAAGACTGTTCACATATACACACATGCAGGTTTTCCTGGAAAACGTTTCTTTTTGGTCCACCTGGAATTTACTTTGGTTTAATGAATGAGGTAGGAGTCCAGACTTATTCTTCTAAGATGGCTAGTTGGTTGTTCTGATTCAAACATTAAGCAGACTATCTTTCCCCCCTGAGTTGACTGCTCCTACTGTCATGCACTGAATTCTCCTACTTGTTTGGGTGGACTGCCCAACTCTCTGCCTGCCCCACTGCTCTACCTCCACATCACTGACCTGCTCTGTGCTACTCTGATTTGGCCTAATTATCAAACTAATAACATACGATTTATTATCTGATGGGGTATTTCCTGGGGTCATTGAAAATGGGATTTCCTTGTGCTTGTTTATCTTATTGCTTTGGAAGATGGGTTTCATATTTCCACTATTTTTACCTCTACAGCTGACTGAGGTCTGTAGTGATCAGCAAATCAATAAACTCTATATTAGTGATCTTCTAGTTTCCACTAGTAATAATTATTAAACTGGCAGTTGATGTTTTATTATAAATATTTATTTTGGTAAAAATGCTAAGTTGTAATTCACTCGGGTTCCCCACTAAGACGTGTGTGCTAACAAAATAAAACAGCGTGTTTGCTGTACAGATTCCCAAGTAAGGGCAGTTAATACAGTTATTGGATTATTCAAATAATGTACTGATTCTTGGGCACAGGTTAATCTGTATAAGAAATTTATTATACTTTTAGCCTCTTCCATTTTTGTTTTGATCACATTAACCAATATTAAAGACACTGATGATAATTAGAGAAAAGCTAAATTGCTCTTTCTCTCTAAACTAGTTTGGTACTATAGACATAGATTATAATTTAATAGAAAGTCACATGATTTAGAAAACTTATAATGTATGGTAATAACACCTTAAGTGGTATACACACCTATTAATCAAATTAAGGCATGAGTTACTTCTATTTTATAATTCAAAGGTAAGATCTTATGTAACATGTAGCTTTATAATTAGTTGAGTGAGCGCCCCAATAGAACTATATTTAAAAAACAAGTCCATCATGCATGTTCCCTAATACCTTCAATACTGTGATTTTGCTCTGAAATGTTACATATGATACATCTTTAACTCTACAATGAAGCTGCAAATTGAAAAACATCTTATAAGAAATCTCATACCTCTGTGGTTAGTTGTGTAGCTCTTGATGTGACATGAAGATTCTTATCGCCTTGTGTAGTAGGATTAACAAGGGCACCAGATGTTCGAGAGATCTTCAAAGTTTGATAGTTTTTCAACAGTTTTTCATTTTTCTCTTTCACTGATTTCAGGTCATGTTCCCATTCTTTGGTGATGGTCACATTTCTTTCCTCAAACTCTGTTGATTCATTTATTATAGCCTATTGAGTAGTAAAGACAACACTATAGCTTCTAAAATGAATTACGTATTAAAAAAACCACTATGGAAAATACTAGAGTTCTAGGACAAGGCATATGTTGAAATTCATTATTCAGAACATTCTAGAATAGTACTTTAAAAGAATGTGAACATTCTTTGTGGCTTGCACCAGTTCCTGACATTTCAGAAGATGCTGGATATTGATTATGAGAATAAAAGAAGAATAAGGACTAGAGAGGATTCATATTGATTTGCAAGACGATAATCTCATTCTATTAGATCAGCACTGACATATGAAGAGGAATCTGAAGAACTGGTCAGGTTAAAATCATTATGTATGTTATGACATATATAATGTCATATGTAAACATTAACTGACATCTAATAGCAGAGCATACCCAGTAAACTTAATAACAATCTATTTTCCTCTTTCATTTCAAACCTCAGTGTTTATAAGGAAAAAAATTTACTGACTTTTCGTAATCTGAAAATCTTCTATTTCCGTGCAGGGAGTAACAGCCAATCCATACCCTCGTTACATCAAAGGCTGACTCACTCTGAAATTGCTTCTATCATCTTTTTACTTCCTATTCCTATGGGATGTACTTTTTGCTCTCATCATGAATGCCTTCTTGGCCTTAGCTGTATCTTTCTTTGTGGCTTTATGGTAGTTCTGTGAGATGCGGATCCTAAATTAGTTGTGTTCTTGCTGGCACCCTGGACTCTCCTTGGTTCTGGACTACTGACCCCACACCACACCAAGTTATCAATTGCTATGCTCAGATGGTGGAAGAAGCCACATATCCATGCTGATCCACAGAGCAGAAATCTCTACTTTCTAACCACAAGTGAGCCCTCAATATTATGAGAAAAACACTGAATTATATGGAAATTATCTTAGCCCAAACACTGGTTTTATGCTTTTCTTCATTGATTGTGGACCATTTTTTTTTATTTTAAAAGCTCATTTACTGTTTTGCTAGCTTGGGGTATTCGACAAATGGGATCCACTATCCACAGGAAAACCTTTTTTAAAAATGTTATCTACATTTCAATGTGATTTAAGTATAGTTTCCAGATGAAATTAAAGTGTCAGGAAAGAACTACCCAAACAAATGAAATATAAAACCAATCTTAGGAGCTATAATATTAATCTAGCTCCCTTTGCTCCAACTGCCTATATAACAAGCAACTTTCTGATTAATGACAATTTTACCAGGTGTATGAGGTAGAGATTACTTCAGAAAGCCGAATGAATCTTCTCATCAGTGGAAAGTAAAACAAATTAATAAAACTGATCTCAAGCAATCTTGGTTCATATGAATCTGTCCACAAGGGCTGGTCACCTTGGGAACAATGATACAAACCACATGTTTGAACCTCACAGTTGAAGGATCAGCACGTATGATAGCAACAGCACCGAGGTGAGAAGCACAAGGCCTCACTAATTAGTGGACTAGAGCTGTCTTTGGCTTGACCACAGGTGCTGCCCACAGCCCTGAAACAGGCTAACATCTCACCTTGTTTGAGGATACTTGGGGGAAAAGGCTCAGGTCCTACGGAAGCGAGAAAGGACAGAGGAAAATGGCAAGATTTGAGGTTTCACCAGTGGAAATGGATTGTTATACTGCAACATTTTATTATCTTCTTTACAAGTTGATATATTTAATTACCTTAAGGAAGCAAAATGTGTTAGAGGAAGAACACATTTACAGTCACTCTTTTTCAAATAAAAAAATAAAGAAGCATATACAAATAAATGAAAGAAAATATACTTAAAATTAAGTTGCTCTAAGTCTTTTTAAGAATGAGGCAGAAAAATTAAAGCAAACAAAAAAAAGAATGAGCACAAAAAAAGTACTACTTACAATTATCTTTTTATTATAAAAGATATTCACTTCACAAATCCTATCATTTTCTTTCTGGATGCCATTTTTAAGCTTTTCTATATCAAAATGAGTATTCAACCACTCTTCCAAAAACTGGGTCATTTCTTTCCTATTACTCAGTACTTGTTGAAATTCCATCTTTACGCTGTGGAAGTCACATTCCGAAAAATCTTTGAGAATTTCCTGTGTGAAAAAAAAGCATTGAATCTCCTGAATCTTAGGAAAGTTTTTATCTAAATATCAGACAAATATCATAAAAAGGGGAAAATAACCTTACTGAACTTTCACTTCTAATATTTTGAAGTAAACATAATCCTAATTTATCCTCATTATATTAGAAATATAATTCTAATTTAAATAATAAAATTTTGGCAGTATAGGCTATGTAACAGAGGCACATCTACAAATTCTGCCTTTTGGCATTTTTAAAACCTGTTCGAAACTATGAATCTGTGACAGTGTCTGAAGTGCTTCTGGATGCAGCTTTTCTGTGCATACAGCAGGCCTTGCATGCATACTGGGAACTGCAGGGGCCTCACACTGCTGGGTGAGAGCAGGACACTCCATGTGGGGTTGCTACAATACAAATGTCTGTGACTCCCAGTCACAGATCTAGGAAGTTTTAGAAGGCATTTGGAAACTTATTCTGGCCTTCCAAGAAATCCTACTTGCTGATATTAAGTCTACTTTTCTATATCTGTGTAGTTCTGAAAGGAGGCTAGTCTATGACTTGGCACTCTTTACATCTGGCCAGCTGTCATTCTGCAACCTATTTTTTTTCTCCCCAAAGCCCCAGTAGTACATAGTTGTATATCCTAGTTCTAGGTCCTTCTGGTTCTTCTCTGTGGGACACTGCCACAGCATGGCCTGACGAGCAGTGCCAGGTCCACGCCTAGGATCTGAATCAGCGAACCCCAGGCTGCCAAAGCAGAGCACAGGAACCCACTTGCTACGCCACCAGGCTGGCCCCTCTGCAAGCTGTTTTTAATTTCATAAATGAAAATGACTCTAAGCACATGAAGAGGTACCTTTCTATTTGATAAAAAGACTTAAAATCTAATTAAATCCATTTTAAATAAATCATACCTCAATATGTAGATCCATTTTCTGGCTCAACTGGAGGTCCCCTAATTCTCTGGATGGTACATCATCATCTTGTTGAAGATGCTGCATTTTACTTAGCAGTTCATTTTGCTTTTCCACTTCATCAATAAAAACCATTTCAAGTTTACTGATGGATTCATGTTGTTCTTCCTTTATCTTTGTAACATAGCTTAACACATACTTGCAGGAAAACATGAAACAAATTGGGAAATGAAACTTTTATCACGTTTAGAGGAAGTTCTAAACTCTCAAGACTAAGAGGTGGGGCGGCTTGTCTTGTTTGTCTCTATCCTCTGAGGAGTGAGGAAGAAGGGAAGAACCTCTCTCTATTCCCAAGTTTCTACTCTCAGCGTCTTCGGAGAGTGACTTCCAGACCTCTAGTTTCTTATTTCTGACTTCCTTCTGGAGCTACCTCAGGGATGTCCTACAGTTACCTCAGATTCAATATGTTTACAATGTAACATGATGCCTTTCCCTATAAACCCACCTTTTTCTATTGCCTCCTTTTGGTTAATTATATCACGCAGTTTTCCCAGCGAGATTCATTTCAACATCCTCTCCTGCCTATGTCAGCTGGGTGGCCAACGTGAGTGTGCCCTGCCTCAGGACTTACCTGTCAAGTGTGGCTTAAAGGGGACAAGAATTTGAATGCCCTGGTTCTATGGACCTCATGAATAAGTTCTGGATATCTGATTGTTAGGCTTTTGAAGACTATTAGAGCCTGAGGGGCAATCTACCTAGGTAGGGAAGATACCGCTTCCTACTTCCTCAACTTCCACCATTCCTTAACAATTTACAATCTGGCCTCTTTCCTAACCACTCAACTAAAACTGCTCTGACAAAGGTCACCAGTAAGCTCTATTGTCAACAATTGAGGGGATCTCTTCATTCATGTTCTGGCTGTCTGAAGCATCTGCCACTCTTGACCACTTCATCTTTGACACACTCTCCTCCACTGACTTGACCAATGGCACTTTTGCTCAGTTCTCTCTTATCTCTCTGACTTTTCCAACCTCAAACTCATGTGTTGCTCTCTTTTCTGCTACTGCCTCTTGAGAACTGATCTTTTCCAGAGTTCTCTTTTATCTTCACTCTATTATGCTTCTGGGTGGCCTCATTCACACCTGTTCTACTATCTATCACCAAATGCTGATGGATCCCACATCTTTATCTGTGGTCCTGATTTTTCTCCTGACAAACCTCAGATTCACAACTAAAAGCCTACTTGGTTTCTCTTCCTGGATGTTCCATTATAGGTATTTCTATCTCAAAACATCTCACATTAAACACCAGATCTCTCCTCCTGCCTCAGCTGCCTTCTCCCTTTCGTTTTTTCTTTCTATCAGTTAATGGCACCACTATCCACAAACCCGGCTAAGCCCAAATCCTGGGGCTCAGTCTGAACTTCCCTCCCCTCCCTCCACTGTCAAGCACATGGACCTACTATTGTAAACTGCCAAATATTTCTTTAACTTCTTTCATCCTTTCCATCCCTATGAATCCTTCCCCCATAGTACTGTCACCCATCACATCTCATCAGGACAATTGTAACTGCCTCTTGTCTCTTCTCTCTGCCACCAGGCTTATCATCCCCTGCAGACTCATTTCTTCTTTGTCTGTAGTGAAGTCTCTACAATGGCAACCCGATCACATTACTGCCACCACTTAAAATAACTGTCCAGTGACCCCTCCTCATCTCTAAAATGAACTCTAAGCTTTACTGCTTGAGCCCAGCTTCCAGTCCAGTCTTGTCTTCAACTTGTTCTCCAGGACATTGTCCACTACTGCACTTCTCACCTGTTCAAATGTCTGCCTCACCCACTGGACTAGGAGAGATTTAGCGGTTGCTCATCTCTGTCTCCCCAGCACCCTGACACATTGTTAAGGCCAAAGGCAGAGCTCAGGTTCTGTTGAATGAGCAGGTCCTAGATGCACTGAGGATCCTGCACATGCTATTCTCAGACCCATGCCATCTTTAATTCAGTAGCAAATGTACTAATTAGCAAATACACCAACTCCCAAAGCAGGACTTAAATATACTGGTTTGTAACTGAAATTAATGGCAATATTTACAAAGATATTACTAAAACAGGTGGTACCTTGAGTTTCTTCATGACTCTGTGGAACTCCATGGAACATCTCTGGTTGGCAGTGAGAAGTTTCTGAATCTGTCTGGTTTGTGGATGTGGAAGTGAGAGGTTTGCGTTTACTCTAATTGAAAGCTCTCTTTGGGTTTCAATTTCCCTCTCCAAGTCAAGACAGAGTCCATTTAAGCACTCATAATGACTATCCATCTCTGTGTATCTCTTCAGAAGCTCCTAAAGGCAGTGAGAATTCATTCAATTTAATAATTCATTCTACTTTAACAATAAGTAGTCCTAGCTCTGGAATTGTAACAAAATTTATGCTTTAACACTTTCTATAGGGCAGAAATAAATTGAGACTTTTGTGTATAAAAAACAAAAAGAAAATGTTATTGTCGATTTTGGATTATAGAAATAATTATAATCATTGTGGAAATTTAAGAAGTTTAAACTGTAGGGGAGGAAGATATTTCCTCTACACGCTCTAGGTCCTTCTGGCTGGACAGCGAATTAAATTCACATGAGACAGAATAACAGGAGAAAATTAAACAAAGCTTTATAACATGTATACATGGGAGAGACCCAGGAAAACTGAGCAACTCACCAAAATGGCGGAAGCTCTCACCTTAAATATCATCTTCAGCTAAAGACAAAGGAGGATGTTGTGGGTAGGGGGAGTCAGTAGGGGAGGTTACCAGACAAGTACAGTAAACAAGAGTAAGGTTATTATGCAGATTTAAGTCCTTGCCTTCCGCATTGATAAGAGTTTCTAGAGGTAAGGTCATCCCCCTTCTTCCTGGTACAGAGAGGGAGACATCTTTACAGATGGAGATTTCCCTTACAAATGTAAATGTCTCTTACAAAGGGTAACTTCTACTTTTCAGAGTTTCTCTCATGTCTGCAGTTTTTGAAAGTAACCAGCCCAAAATAATCTTCATGCCAAAGAGATATATCTTGGGGTGGCCAATTCTAATCCTCTATAAAACAGCTATAACAAAGAAAACCAGAAACAACCATTGTTATCATTTTGATACATTTTCTTTTAGTCTTCTAAACATCCATGATTTGAATGAACATTTACAAAGTTGGAAGAGAAATTTGCATGAAATCAATCTAGTATGTATTGTAGCTCAAGGCTGAATGCTAGCTTCTGTTGACAATAGGTGGTGTGAGTGAGCAGATAAAACTGATGAGGATCAAGGATGCCTCAGGGAGAAAAGCCCAAGGCTTCCTGGCCTACATACCAATCTATATCATCCTCACAGAAGCATGGGACATCCTGACCTCATTCAATCTGATTCTTACCCAAAGTTATAAGACCACCTGATAACCAGACTCCACCTGCACTGATACTTTTTTACCTAATTTTTCCTTTGTCTTGTAAAGAAGCAACTCACATACTTATGCCTTATAAATTTAGCCCTACCCTCAACCCATGTTTGCAGCTCTTCACTGCCCATAGGTCCTGTCCCCATGCTACTCCATGCTACTTCCTGAATAAAAGAGCACTACTGCCAGACCTTGAGAGTCCAAGAAATGTTTCTTTCGACTCCTCAGCTCACTGAGCCAGCATCAAAACGAGTGACAACAAATCACATGACCTACGTTCTATTATCTGCCTAGAATCTGAGATTTCTCACCTTTTATCAGAGTTAGAGTTCAGGTTCTAGCCCTCTCACTTCCTGACTGGGGAAATCCTTGAGCCATTCTCCCAACTGCAAAATGAAGACTACAATAATTTCCACAAAGTTTTCTAGGGAATTAAGTAAAATGTTAGATAATATCTATATATAACCTATAAAATACATATAGACACTAGAAATTAAAGGAAATAAAATTATATTTGTAGAAATGCTTCTATACCCAAGTTTTAAACTTAGACTTGGTTTCAAATCCTAATTTTACCAATTTACCAGCTGTGTGACCTTGGGCAATGACTAAACTTCCTCCTGGGCCTCAATTTCTTTGTTTATAAATGGAACAATAAACTCTGTCTCATGAGGTAAAGCACCCAGTCTAGTGCCTTGTGTATGGCAGACACCCATTAGGCCTAGGCCCAGCAGCTCAACTTTCTAGAGACCAGACAGGTGACAAGCTGGTCAGGGCACAGGTGGAAGAACACTTTACATTCAATCGGGTATTAACATATTTAGTTCAGGGTGCTAAACAATAGAGTAAGGGGCTTCTGACAATAATGAGCTCTCCTTTTAATAATTTAAGGAAAACCTAGATAGATGTTCATTAATCTGGGATGTTGGAGAGGGGATTCTTGCCTTTGGTCTTAGGAGGAATCACCTTATGGTTGGAGCAGCACTGTCTAGTCATTCATTTGTACTTTTAATAAATACATATTGAAGGCTGACTTCTGTCAGGACTGTGCTAAGTGATGCAGCCATAAACAACACACAGAAGTCTTTAGGGATCTTGAGTTCTAATAGGGGTGACAGTAAATCCTGTTGGCTTTACCCTCACTACATGTTCAGAATCCACACACTTCTCACTGCTTCCACTACTACCTCTCTGGGCCAAGCCATCACCATCTTCGCATGATTACTGAAATTAGTCTTTCAAATAGTCTTCCTGCTATCACTTAATTTTCAACACAACAATCAGAGCTATCCCTTTAAAATGTAAGTCAGACCATGTCTCTCTCGTGGTCAAAACTCTCCAGTGGATCCACATCTCGTTCAGAGTAAAACCCAAAGTCTTTTAAAAGCCCCACAGCCTGCTTCCTCCTGTTAACTCTGACCTCGTTTCTCATTAGCTTTCCCCCTTGTTGATGTTGCTGGAGCCCACTAGGCAGCTTCTGCTTCAGGAGCTCTGTCCTTGCTGTTCTCCCTGCCTGTTCTGCTCTCCACCAGATACCTGTATGTCTCAACCATTGACTCCTTTCAGGTATCTGCTGAAATACCACCTTTCCAGTGAAGCCTCAAAATCATAAACCCTACTGTTTTTTTTCAAAGATTGGCACCTGAGCTAACATCTGTTGCCAATCTTTTTTCTTCTTCTCCCCAAAGCCTCCCCAGTACATAATTGTATATTCTAGTTGTGAGTGCCTCTGGTTGTGCTATGTGGGATGCTGCCTCAGCGTGGCCTGACAAGCGGTGCCATGTCTGTGCCCAGGATCTGAACTGGGGAAACCCTGGGCTGCCGAAGCGGGAGCACAAACTTAACCACTTGGCCCCAGGGCCGGCCCCAAACCCCACTGTTTTGTTTGTGTATGTATGCATGTATGCACACACATATCTGTACTAGATTATGAAGTTTAGAAGAATACTGAGCATTATCTATTCATTCCATAGAGGTGCCTGTGACTCCACAGGCCTTTGGAAGGGCCCCAATATTTATTTGTAATTTGAACAGGGGCACTTACTTTTATCCTAAAGCACTTTTCTCTCAGGCTTTCTGTAAGGTGCTGTTTTCCATCACATAGCAACATTTTTTCATATTTTAATACCTCTTTGATGTTCTGTTGGTCCTGCTTGGATGGAAAGAAATAAACAAGGCTTCAGCTATAACTCCATTCATATATAATGTCTAATCATTTACTTTTTCAATTACACATTGTACATTATTTCAATAATGGAATCAAATATTATACTTGTAACACAAAAAAAAGTTAAAAATGGTCAGAAAATGAATAATAGTATCATGAAGTCTTTTAGTGAGTAACCTCAACTCATTGGGGAAAAAAGTGGGAGAACCACATATTTTTTGGAGACAGAATCTGTTCCTGTAACCTTCATAGCTGCAAATTAGGTTTTAGATTTATCTCTGGTTCCTACTCTTCCAGATCTCTGCATTAGAATAATTATTGCCAACTAAACATGCTAGCACGACTGTCTGTACTGTCCATGGTGCTCCAAGCTCCATTCATATATTCTTCCCAGCACCTTGGACCAGAAAATTCATACCCTGCCTACATTTTGTATTTCTGACTACAAGTACAAAACAAAACATTTTCTCCCATTTGTTTATCTTATTTACTGCAGTACCCAGACACTTGGGAATCATATTTATGTGGACCCTAACTAAATTTATAAAGAGATTTAATTCATTCAACAAATATTCATTGAACCATTAGTCTTCTGGGTACTGCAGTAAATAAGATAAACAAATGGGAGAAAATGTTTT
>NW_025793412.1:4594-5585 GCF_021613505.1 Equus quagga | reverse complement strand
TTAGGACTTCCATGTGCAAGACAGCATTTTCAATTCCTAATTGGTGAAGGATAATTGAGTAAAGATGGAAATACCAGTGGAAGACACAGCTGGTCCAGCGCTGTTGCAGTTGGGTAGGTTAGCAGGAGGAGATATATTAAATGTAGTTCTACCTTGCATGCAGACAAAGCCTAGGGTGCATCATCCAATCCATCCAGGTGGCAGCCAAGACCATAAATTGGACCCACATCTACACTGAGCACCATTAGGGGCTAACCAAAATGTGCTGGGCCGTCTATCCCAGTCAGTCCCAGACCAGTCAGTATTTTTTTTTAAGGCTATGATACGAGAACACAAATAGCAGGGAATTTTCCCCATAAGTCAAGTGCTATTAGGCCATGTATCACAGGTGTGATTGGTTTGTTCCCAACAGAGAGTGATCTTTTACTGGGTTGACCACTAGTAGGAGTGAACCAAATATATTCATTCCAAATTTGATGTAGTCCTTCCTGTGTCTTGATAAGCTGGGGACTTTAAATTTGGAACATGTTGTTTAGGATCCACCTGTGACAAGGCAAATCTATTTAGTATTCGGGCAGTAGTATTGAAGGAAAATGTTTGATGGTGGCCAGGGAACTCCCAGGTGTCAGAGATAGATGGCCACAAGGAGACATTACGATTAGCAATAGATGAATCTTGCAAAAGAAAACAGCTAGAATCTAATATCCGGGAATACCTACTATAGCTTCTACATAAACAAATTTTTTCTCTCTTAAATCAACCTCATTTATACAAAAGATAGCCAAATTCTGATGAACTGGTTTGCAAATAAAGTGTAGCTTCAATACAACATGCTCCAATTATTTACATAAGAGCAGCAAGAATAGTAATTGCTTATACAGGCTTTTTTAAATCTGCTTTGCTGGACTTTTTTATGAAGAATCTCAGATTCAACTGTGAAGGCCTTGCAAGGCCAGAAAAGCCAAGCCAAGGACTTGCCATCAGATTTGGC
>NW_025793412.1:3232-4494 GCF_021613505.1 Equus quagga | reverse complement strand
CTCTCTTAAATCACCCTCATTTATACAAAAGATAGCCAAATTAGGATGAACTGGTTTGCAAATAAAGTGTAGCTTCAATACAACTTGCTCCAATTATTTACATAAGAGGAGCAAGAATAGTAATTGCTTATACAGGCTTTTTTAAATCTGCTTTGCTGGACTTTTTTATGAAGAATCTCAGATTGAACTGTGAAGGTCTCTCGAGGCCAGAAAAGCCAAGCCAAGGACTTGCCATCAGATTTGGCCTGCAGTACTTTCAGATTTGAGTGGTGTTCTCTTTGAGATCCCCCAAAATATTCGGAGTTCCTTACACCTGTCAGATAAGCAAGCTTCCTTACTTACTGGGTAAGATTGCCAGAATCTCTGTAAAGAAGGTACCAGGCCCATGTTTCCGAGTGGCTGTATTCCAGAAAGTCCAATCTTTGTTCCTGAAATGCTGTCTTGTCATATCTGAGCCTGTGTCTTTCAAATATGACATTCCAGTCAAAGCCTTGGTAGTATAACCAATGTGTCCTTTTATAAGGAGAACAGATTCTTATGGAACTTATGCAAATATTGCCACTACATAACCATACTCGGTCACAAAGGGTTTCCCAATTCCAGAGGGATAAGGTAGGGAGAAAAAGATAAATGTTTCAGTTTTTCTTATAAAGGCATAATTTCACCAAATGGCTGTAAGTCAAAGTTAGCATAAGAGAAAAGAAAAAATATTTCCTTATTGTGAGAAAACAAAACAACACATCAAAACTCAACAATATTTCAAACAGATGTCCTAAAAAGTTATAATCATCCTCATCAGTTCACACAGTCCTGTATAATCAAATCTTGAGCTGAATCTTCTGTCAGCAGATCGATGAACTTAGTTTCTGTTAGAATTCTGTAATTTCTTACCCAGTTCAGTTTTACAATCTGAAAGTTTATCAGAAACGTGTAGTTTAGAACCTCTGTGTCAGAATCCTTTCCAGGAATTTCTCGGAAAATGAAAGATATTTGCAAAAGAAAAAAGCATCAGAGTAAAACAACAGCTATCTGCAAATGGACAAAGGACTCCAAACGGCAATTGCCAAAGAAACTTGGCTACTTCTGTGACATATAACACTTCCAGATAATAATTGGACTTATGACTGATAACCAGGAAAGATCAGAATCTTAAGAATGCCATATAATTTTAAGACATCTATATTAATAACATTTACCCATCTAATACCACCTAAAAAAGTCTATCTTCACTTATTTCCCAATGTTTTCCATGTAATTTAATG
>NW_025793412.1:0-3132 GCF_021613505.1 Equus quagga | reverse complement strand
ATATCCAGGAATACCTACTATAGCTTCTACATAAACGTATTTTTTCTGTCTTAAATCACCCTCATTTTTACAAAAGATAGCCAAATTAGGATGAACTGGTTTGCAAATAAAGTGTAGCTTCAATACAACTTGCTCCAATTATTTACATAAGAGGAGCAAGAATAGTAATTGCTTATACAGGCTTTTTTAAATCTGCTTTGGTGGACTTTTTTATGAAGAATCTCAGATTCAACTGTGAAGGCCTTGCAAGGCCAGAAAAGCCAAGCCAAGGACTTGCCATCAGATTTGGCCTGCAGTACTTTCAGATTTGAGTGGTGTTCTCTTTGAGGTCCCCCAAAATATTCGGAGTTCCTTACGCCTGTCAGATAAGCAAGCTTCCTTACTTACTGGGTAAGATTGCCAGAATCTCTGTAAACAAGGTACCAGGCCCATGTTTCCGAGTGGCTGTATTCCAGAAAGTCCAATCTTTGTTCCTGAAATGCTGTCTTGTCATATCTGAGCCTGTGTGTTTCAAATATGACATTCCAGTCAAAGCCTTGGTAGTATACCCAATGTGTCCTTTTATAAGGAGAACAGATTCTTATGGAACTTATGCAAATATTGCCACTACATAACCATACTCGGTCACAAAGGGTTTCCCAATTCCAGAGGGATAAGGTAGGGAGAAAAAGATAAATGTTTCAGTTTTTCTTATAAAGGCATAATTTCACCAAACGGCTGTAAGTCAAAGTTAGCATAAGAGAAAAGAAAAAATATTTCCTTCATTGTGAGAAAACAAAGCAACACATCAAAACTCAACAATATTTCAAACAGATGTCCTAAAAAATTATAATCATCCTCATCAGTTCACACAGTCCTGTATAATCAACTCTTGAGCTGAATCTTCTGTCAGCAGATCGATGAACTTAGTTTCTGTTAGAATTCTGTAACTTCTTACTCAGTTCAGTTTTACAATCTGAAAGTTTGTCAGAAACGTGTAGTTTAGAACCTCTGTGTCAGAATCCTTTCCAGGAATTTCTCGGAAGATGAAAGATATTTGCAAAAGAAAAAAGCATCAGAGTAAAACAACAGCTATCTGGAAATGGACAAAGGACTCCAAAGGGCAATTGCCAAAGAAACTTGGCTACTTCTGTGACATATAACACTTCCAGATAATAATTGGACTTATGACTGATAACCAGGACAGCTCAGAATCTTAAGAATGCTATATAATTTTAAGACATCTATATTAATAACATTTACCCATCTAATACCACCTAAGAACGTCTATCTTCACTTATTTCCCAATGTTTTCCATGTAATTTAATAGACAAAATAAGCCTAGTTAGTTTGGTATTTTCCTCCTTATATGAAGAGAGAGAAAATTTCTTTGAGAAGACTCAGGGGGCCTCTGAAAATCCTCAGAGTAATTTTTCTTCTGTCTACCAAGTCAAAAGAAAGCCTTCATTCAGGATTTGAATATTTTTGAGGGAGAAACTTGTCAAAACATATCAAAAGTTTTTAAAATGCTTCTTCAAATAGGAAACAACACTCACTGTGAAACAATGCTCAGGTATCTATTCAAAGTGATAACAGAAAGAGTGAAAAATTTTAAGAGTGACCTCAGTCATTATTTTCACAAAACAGATTTGTCTCTTAGGTAGAATTACTCAAAGGAATAGCTTTTATAACCTCTTTATCAAGAGCAGATCAAAAGTTCAAGAAAAAGTATCCTTTCAGAAAAAAACAAATTTGAATTTCTGCACCTACTTATTTTTAACATTCAAACTCATGCACTTAATTGAACTTACTTTAGTCTACTTGACCAGGCATAAAACTCCTTTCAGAATTTCTCCTTCACAAGCATTCTACAACTTTGTCCCAAAGTCTTTCTTTTTCCTTTCTAGTACATCAGGACAAATTTATGTTTCTTAACCTATCAAACAAAAATATTTCCATTCTTTATACCTTTTTTACTGAAAACATCCATTTTAACTTCCTTGAATACACAGCTCTTTTACTTATTAATTTCCAGTAGCTTTAATTCCATAGGTTAATTAGAACATTTAAACCTTAACAGACCTAGTGAACTCTAAAAATGTAAACAATTATAAATTGTCTTTTATATCAGCATTCTAAACACTTCATAAATTTAGAAACGTGGTACTTTACAACAAAACACAAGGCATGCTTCTTAACACACCCAAACGCTTTTAGCCTCTTCACTAAGAAGCCAGAATCAGAGAACTTAGCTATGTTTATTAATAATGTTTCAGTGTTTCATCCTATCCAAAAATGACCCAGATATTCATATTTTTATCATTTAACTTAACTTGGCAAAACTCAAGATTGTTACCAAAAAGAATTTCGAAGCTGTTTTTTCCCCCAAGTATACAGACTGTAAAAGTTATTGTGAGTTTTATGTATTTAAACCATTTTTTTCCAACAATTATGTTCAGATTACCTACGGAAACCTCATGAGGCATTTGAAAAAACTGGTCATCGTTTACAGCTATTATTTTGCTGACAAATTTAAGAGACAACGTGAACTTATGTGACTAGTAAACCCAGAATGAATGCCTGCATACTATGCAAATACCGACAACTCTGACAAGAAGACTATTTTCAATCAAACCAACAAACTTAAACTAGTTTTCATTTACCATAGGTTAATTCACATCACGTTTACTTTGAAAGGCACTGAGTTAATTTCTACTACATTTAGAATTTAAGTAAGCACTTACTTTAAGCCAACTAAACAGAGATCTTAATTTTGGCCATAGCATCCAGGATAAAAGTATCACACCTATAACATACACATAGCCACACATACAGAGAGACTGTACAACCATAATTATAAAAACTACTGCTGTGAGTCAGGAACAATAATATTAAGCTCACAAGTTATGAATCCACACTTTGTTTTGAGCCTTTTTACTAATACTTATGGAGAAGACCTTTGACATGCTAGACTTTTGGCAAAGGCACACTTATGTTCATTTATCCTTTCCCCTCCTTTTTTCTTTTTCAGTCTTAAGAATGAGTGATGGACTGGTCAGTAGTTCCTGGAGAGGGAGGATGATAATCTTTTTCATGATAAAGGAACTAGGTGGAATCTGAACTGCCTCTAGAGCTGTCTTTCCAGTCTTGCAA
>NW_025793411.1:0-15160 GCF_021613505.1 Equus quagga | reverse complement strand
GCTTCACCAGACCTGGGCCTGACTCCTGCAGCTGCACCTGGGACGGGGCAGGACAGCTGGGGACAAGGAGAATCAGTCTCTGTCAGTCATAGGCACTCAGAGCCATCCCCATAGAACCATGTTTGCCATCTAAGAAACTCACCTTGTGGAGCCACCACCAAGCAAAAGAGAAGACCAAACAATCTCATCTTCTTCTAGACCACAGCTCTGCCTTCCCTCGAGACCTCAATTCTGTCTGAGGAGAGATATGTGAGCTCCCACAGCTGAAGAGTTGATTTTACCCTAGACCTTGAAGAGAAATTTGCATGTGGGGAGCCCAGTCCTTGTTAATGGGGAGGGACCGAGGTCAGAACCCTGGTCCTTCTGGGGCCCTTGTTGGTGTGTCTTCATTGAACCCACAAGGCATGTTGATCTTAATGGGAGAGCACTTTCTATATGAAGTTGAGGTGGAAAGAGGTCAAAGGCAGGCTCACTTTTCTGGCCCTAAGAATCCGTGTTGGACCACGTGAGTAAATCACTATTTATTTTAATCTTGTGCGTCTTTCAAATAGATATTAAAAGGTGTCAACCTTTTGTGTGTACAGCTTCACAAATTAAAGAAAATGATTGAATACAATATAAATTAACAATTGCTACAAATATAATTTCATAGTGAAATAATATTTTGATGTCAGTGTTGGTGTAAATGTAGCAATGACTAGAGGCCAGTCCTTCCTAAATCAGATTTCTTTTAATTTCAGAACTTTGATCTTACTTTGATCTGTACAACTGTCTCCAAAGCAGAGGAAGACTGGGACACCTCTGATTTTGGATGCTTCAGTGGTGAAGGGCTTTGCTTGTGGAAATCAGTCTATGAAGACTGGAATAGGTGCCTACGTCCTCAAGTACACAGACACCAAGGCAAGGATAGCCTTATGTTGTCTACAGAAATGATTCCTACGGTGGGAGGGCTCCTCCCCTTCCCTGAGAAATCTACCTCAGTCAGGAGGTGTTTACTGAGGGTAGTGGTAATTGTTTTATAGAAAGTTTATAGCTTTTCTGTTGGTACAGCAGAGATCATCAGTAACTTATGCATAGAGTTCATATTCATATAACCATCTGGAAACACAATGGAGTGACTAAGCTGGAAGCTGTAGGGATCTGATATTAGGGGTATAATTAAAAATTGCAGAGATAATGATCATAGTCCTGAAGAACATGTGCCGATAACATAAATGCTGAGCTAGACGAGGAGACTCCAAATAGATGATAGATAGATGGATCGATAGATCGATAGATAATTTTATAGATTATTTAAAAGGCGTTAGAGGGGATTAGCAACATAGACATCATCGTCACACACTCAAAAAATTAAAATATCCACAGTTGCTAGTAATTAAGATGCATATTTTCATACTTAAAATAATACTTTGATGCCACCTTTGGTATATACATAATTCTACAACAAAGGATAGTCCTTCTAAACTCCTATTCCCTTTGGGTAAGTGCCTATGACTTTAATTTAATCTGAATAACTACATCTTCAGCATAGGCAGGCTAGAAGAAATGTCATTGGAGCTGTAAAATTTTGTATAATTTTGTCTAAGGCTTTCTCCCACATCTTCCTTAAAACAACCCATAGAATACATCCAAAAAACCTAATGACGTACATCAGAAAGAATCACACCTTCAGGTGGAGAACAGATCAAGTAAGGAAAGGGATTACACATCTGTGTAACTCAGCGTCTTCCAATTATTGAATTGATGATGGCAGAGGAATACTGACCCATTTTCTCAGAGTCTGATGGTATAAGGAGAATTGGGACTCAGGCAGGAAAATATACAGAAGACATCTAAGCATACATTTGGTCACAGAAATAGGAATTTGAGACCCCCAACAGGAAACCCCTCACTCCCAATCCTCCTTTTAAATATGCCCCGAGGCTCCTGAGCACCCACTGCAGACCAGCCCCTGGCTCAACTCCAGGCTTTTGCTGTTTCCCCTTCCTGGTGAATTCAAGGTCCCATCCTGGTGTGTCCTGGGCTCTGGGATGCTCAGGGACGAGAGCCCTGCCCTCGATCGGGACCATGGTCCCTGTATTCTGATATTTATGGCCCCTTCAATGTTGTGCTCAGAGACCCTTCTGCCTACCAGGCACCCTCCCTGTGTCCATCGTCTGTCCACCTCTTTCAGGTCACTCCCTTTAATCCTCTGAAGAGTTACCCAAACTTTGCTGCCCTTTTTTTCAGAAATTCTCATTATAATTTGCAATGAATAAAGGAAATACATAGATGAAACTTTGCAAACCTCATTACCTCGATTATTTTCCTCGACGTTATTAACATCTATGTCATCTCAGAGCTCAACCCCAAAGTTCTATTAGTACTTGTCATTTTCATTAATTGAACTGAATCTGCCTCCCCTCTCCCTGCGCATCTATCTATTTATCCACTAGACATAGTCATTGAAAGATCCCTTTGCTAAGGGGGAACAGAATACATAGGGTTGAGAGAGGAGTATTTTTTAAATAATTTTATGAATATTTTTATCCTCGAGGGCATTAGGTTATTCGTATGTAATCTAGAGAAGGGGCATTAAGTAGCCCAACTCCTGCACAGATCCAAGGATCCCACAGAGTGAAGAGCTGATGCTGTCTTCTGACAAATTAGCAAGTTTCATTCACACAGAAAGCACTGAGTCAAATCTCACTGGCCATGGAGAGAGATGGGGCTAATTGTCTAGCTGGCAGCTGCACCAGGGAAGGAGCCCCAGGATCCAGGTCTGAGGAGGAAGTTGAGACAGCTCTGGGGCCCCCACCTTCCTGGTGTCTTCTGCACAGGTGCCCTCTCCCCGTCCAGATGGTTCAGTCTTGGGCTGAGGTGGAGAAGCCAGAATAGTTAGTGAAGGTTCTTGCAAGGATATACTTAGCCAGAGAAAGGGTGCACCACATTGTTCCTGTCACTGCCTCAGCCTGGCAGAGCCGCCTTCTCCCTCAGGGTTTCTGACACTCAGGACATGGATTTTCACACTGTTTCTCCCAGAGTAATATTTGGCCATGTCCTCAGACCTCAGCCCATCGATCTGCAGATAGGCTGTGCTCACACAACTGTCCACAGAGAAGACGAATCGTTCTGAGAAGATCTGGGAACACATGGGCTACCAGCGTCCATGTCGATCGCCACTCACTGGGGGTCCTTGCCTGATGCCGGCTCCACCTGGGTCATGGCAGAGCTGGCGAAGGTGTCTCCAGAAGCTTAGAGCTGTATGCTTTGAGCGGCGCTGTGCCTTGTGGCATTGGTGAGTCCTACAGTGGCCCTTCTGTAGATTCAACTAACATAAATTGGGATTTTCAATAGTTTATTAACATTTGGGGACAGGAGTATTGATGAGTAACCCTTTAAGAGGGGTTGTTGGTCAGGTGGCTGTGCCGTGGTCTATCTGTATGCCTTCAAATGAATCGTGTGTCTCATTGAAGGATAAACTGTGACAGACACTCACCCTTTCTCAGGACGCTGACGGATCCGATTCCAGTAGTAACTGCTGGTGACAGGGTCCCCGGAGACAGTGCAGGTGAGGGAGAGGGTCTGCGAGGGCTTCACCAGTCCTGGGCCCGACTCCCGCAGCGTCAGGTCAGACAGGACCCCTGGGAACAAGGAGAGCCGTGGGAGTCTGTCCCATCCCATGGAGCACTGGGGAAATACCAAGCCCACTCTCAGTGCTGACGCAGGAAGCCCAATCAAAGCCCGGAAGCTGCAACCCGAAGGATCAGACGGTTCCCACGTACCTTCCCTGCAAACCAGAGAAAGACACGTGTAATGATAAAATTAAAATCCTTTCAACACCTATAAAGGTAAAATTAACAGTGTCTACCTCCACCTGCCAAAGAAGTAGGAAGAAGTGGTACTTTACAACGAGGGGAAAGAGCAATCCACAGAAAGGGACCCGAGGCAGCGCAGGACAGAGGTGGTAGAGAAGTTAATTGTTCTGATTGCACATCATGGATTCAAACAGCCAGAGGGTACTTTGAACATGTTGAACAGGGACACGCCTCTGCTTCCTTCTCCCATCTCCTTTCCGTGTTAACAATCAGGGACGCAGCCCTCCCCGCTCTGCCACACGAACCCCTGCTGCATTCATGCCCAGGCCCACCCACTGCCACACCCGGCGACTGTGACCTAACTCCTTCAGGTGACCCACCCAGGGGTAGGGTGCTGGCAGCCTGAGGCTGTCCTTTGTTCACGGTCAGTGTCTCTCTCTGTGGTGGGAAGTGGCCACAGCAGATGGTTGAGACCTGGCTTCCCTGAGGATCGTCCCTTTATCCACCCTCATTGACAGATGTCCCTGAGCAGGACCATGAGGCTGGCAGAGACCCAGGTGACCCTGAGGACGCCCCTCCTGCTGCTTGGGCTCTGGGCAGTGCTGGCTCCAGGCCAGTGTTCTCAAGGCCGTCCCTCGTGGCGCTACATCTCCTCCGAGGTGGTGATTCCCAGGAAGGAGTTGCAGAGCGGCAAAGGCGTTCAGATGCCAGGGTGGGTCTCCTACAGCCTGCGTTTTGGGGGCCAGAGACACGTTATCCACATGCGGCGCAAGAAACTGTTTGTGCCTAGACATCTGCTGCTGATGACTCAGGATGACCAAGGAGCCTTACAGGTGGACTCCCCCTTCATCCCTCAAGACTGTTATTACCTTGGCTACCTGGAGGAGATTCCTCTTTCCATGGTCACCGTGGAGACGTGCTACGGGGGTATCGAAGGCATCATGAAGTTGGATGACCTTGCCTATGAAATCAAACCACTCAAGGATTCCCAAAGGTTTGAACACATTGTTTCTCAGATAGTGGCCGACACCAACGCCACAGGACCTGCGTATAGACTGGGATACAAGGAGGATAGGGACCCCCTGTTCTCTCAGGCAAATGCCAGTGCAGAGCCCAGGCTCTCCTCTAGGGTCTTTGCATCCCACTATGGATCAATAAAAGCCCTTGTAATGACTTCCAACAGGATGTACCGTGTGTACAACAATGTATCCAAATGTGCAACCTTTCTGATACATCTAAGTACTATAATTGATTCAATCTGGAGAGGTCTTGATCTTGGTATGTTTCTTACTGCCATAGTTATTTTTGACCAGAGAGATCCAGCTGACATGAATGACCATAGGGTGCCAGGCAGTGGTTTTTATAACTATTTTTCTAACACGCTGAATAGAGCTATGAGTCCACATTCAAGTCTAATCGTGAAACGTGACGGGCCTCATGAACTTCAGTTTAATCCAGGCATATATTCCATGTGCCAGGCTCACAATCTTATCATGCTGGGTGCTCTAGGAAGACACTATTTATTGCTGGCTATCATAGCATCTCAACAGATAGGGAGATCGTTTGGTCTGTATTTCGATGAATCCACTTGTGTTTGCCAGAGAAGGACCACGTGCATCATGTACAGATACCCTGTGATGACGGATGCCTTCAGTAACTGTTCCTTTATGCATACCCAGCACATACTTGGTAACGATGTATCCAAATGTGTGTTCTCCACCCAGAGGGTGTATTTAAATAAAAGCCTGACACAAGATCGTTGTGGAAACCATGTAGTGGAAGAAACGGAGCAGTGTGACTGCGGCTCCTTCAAGCAGTGTTACAGCAGCCCATGCTGCAATAGCAACTGTCGCTTTACGACTGGAAGCGCCTGTGACACAGGCAGATGCTGTACAAACTGCACCTTCTCCCCTGCTGGGATGCTTTGCAGACCAATCCAAAATATATGTGATCTTCCCGAGTACTGCCGAGGGTTAAGCTCAAAATGCCCTAACGACGTTTATATGCAAGATGGAACTCCATGTACTGAAGACGGCTACTGCTACCGTGGAAATTGCACTGACCGCAGCATTCACTGCAAAGAAATCTTTGGGGGAAAGGCTGTGAATGCTCCAAGGAGCTGCTATGAAATAAATAAAAGAGCCAATCGATTTGGACACTGCAGAAGAGCCGAAATGACGTACAGATTTGGGTCCTGTGCGAACGCGGATATTCTGTGTGGAAGGCTGCAGTGCATCAACGTCACGCACCTTCCGCAGCTGCAGGAACACGTCGCCTTCCATCAGTCTCTTATCTTAGATCACTTGTGCTTCGGGGTGGGTTCACACCGTGGGACCGGAACAACAGATGTGGGTCCTGTGAGAGATGGTAGCCTCTGTGATTCTGGAAGATACTGTCAAAATAGCTACTGCAATGGTTCTATCGAGGCAATGAATTATGACTGTACCCCTGAGAAATGCAATCTGAGAGGAGTCTGCAACAATCTGAGGCATTGCCATTGCCATGAAGGGTGGGAACCTCCAAGGTGCTTACAGAAAGGTGCAGGAGGGAGCGTTGACAGCGGACCCCCTCCAAGAAAACAGCGGAAGGTGACAGCCAGCCTGTGGCCAGTGGTGTATCTGAGAGTGCTCTTTGCCCGCATTTATGCCTTAATAGCCGCACTCCTCTTTGGCGTGGCCACAAATGTAAGAACTGTCAAGGTCACTGAAGTAAAGGAAGTGACAGTTGGTGAAACTAAACGATAAATCAGCCTCCCACCCCTGTGCGACTGTAGGCAATAGACAAGGAACATGTGTGAAAAAATCAGTAAAGAGTTGGCAAAGCCGGAGCCCACATTCCCAGAAGTCTGCAGGAGACACAGGGGTCCCCCGACACATCATGAGTGGAGCGAGAGGTGTCAGCATTCTCATGCCAGGTCTCCCTGGTAGGTCACTGACCAGCACTCTGAAATAAATCTTAAAAAAGCACATGTTGGTGTCCTCTACATTTTGCGTTAGCCTCTAAGAGCCCAGGCTGAGCCCTAGCCTCTGGCCAGGAAAGGAGACCTGAGTCAGCAGCTGGGTCTTGACCTGAGGTTGCTGGTCCCACTGGCAGGGGAAGTTGCCACAGGCTCCTTCAGGGGCGTATTCGTGACACATCTCCAAAAGACTGCTCTTGAGCACTGAGGTTTTCCTCATCCTCTGGTAATCTCTCCTCTAAACCCAAAGTGGGTTCAGGGCAATTGAGGGCCTCTCCCGACCGACACTGCCTGCCCCAGACTGGGGTGGCTGTGGTTGTGGGGCGAGAGGCATTGGGTTCACTTCCGACCTAACATGAACTGGGATGGTCTAGAGAGCAAATATCCCTGAGACGGGCACTCAGGCCACGATGCTGAATGCTGCATTCAGTGACATCCCATCAGAACCTTAGGAGAAGTGCCTGCCAAGGACACTGGCACTCCGAGGGAGCCTGTGAATGTTAGCTCCCCCTCCCTTCTCGCCTCTGCATTTCACTGCCTGCAGACGGACTGTGAGCTGAGTGGGTCATGGCGAATGACAGACACGGGTCTTTACAACAGGCCTGTGGGAGTGGAAAACCAGTCTACCTCATGGCTGAGTAATTTTCAGTCAACTGTTATTTTATGAGGTAACGCAAAATTAATAAAAAAGAAAATGCATGTCAAACATTTTAAAAGTTGTTGCAAATTGACATTGAAATTATATTGGCTTTTTCCCCATGCAATACAGGGCCATGATGCAGAATTTAAAAGCCAAAAACTCCCACCACCTTAATGCCTTATACTTCCCACATCATGCACCGAAAAACACTTTTAGTCTGTTTTAACACTTGTTTCCAGTGTTTTCCTAAATGTGTGTGGTTAAAACTGGGTCGCTTCCATAGACAGTGTTTTGAAAATCCATCCTTTTTTCTCCACCTACGGTTTGCCATCCTGTGATTGAACCTCCTCCTAATTTCCAGCATTCAATCTCTGTTTTGGGTACTCGGGCCCATTTTGGTGTCCTCTCAGTGTATTCTGTTATCTTGTAGTTGGATATAAATGGGAAATTTAAGTGAGGGATGAGACGAATTACATGCCCACCTACTTCCACGTCCTTTGAACGTCAATGCCTTCCTTTATGCAGCACCTCCCCCTCCGCAACGTTTGTCAATCTTCCGCCTGCACCCTCCCACAAGCAGACCTCTCCTTGGGGCCTGGAGGGTGTGCCTCCCAGGGCTCATCTCGCCTCTCCCTCAAGCTCCTTGTCATTTCAGGCTCCGTGTCAGATGAGCACCAAGTCCTGATCCCCTAGGCCTCTCTTTCTATTGTCTGTTTCTCTTTTCCTTTTCAGACTTTTGGTCATCACGTCATGTCTCCTGGCATGGCTAATAGTTTGTGACGCAAGTCCAGAGACGGGGTGTGAAGAACTGTGGAGGTTCTCGGGAATGTGACTGTCCTGCCGAGAGGACTGACCCCACTGAGCCCCCCCAATCAGAGCAGAGCAGATCTCTGTGCTCTGATGAGGGACGGAGTCAATGTGAGGTTGGGTCCAGTGTGTGTGAGGGTGCTCCGTTCACAGTTTTCTCTCATTCAGAGGGCGCAGACTTCCAGGGGCCCAGGGGAGAGTCTGGGCCACTTCCCCTTCAGAGGACATAGAGTCCAATGATTGTCCTAAATTGCTCCACAGACTACAGAAAGCTAGGCGTAGGTTGATTTTTTTCTTTGCTAAATACATCCTTAGAAAATTCTATTTATTTTCCAGTGTAATCGGCAGACAATATGTGTCAGTTTAAAATGTACAGTGTGTTCATTTCTTCCTTTTAGAGGTTGCAATACGATCACCCTGTACCCTGAGATAGTGTGTCCATCAGGTCACATAGCTGTCATTTCTTCTTTGTGGTGATAACAATGAAGATCTAGCCCCTCAGCATCATTCAAGCTCACGATGCACTGTCGTCGACCACAGGCACTATGCTGTGCATCGGCTCTCCAGACTCATTGAGCTCCTAGCGTCAAGTTTCCGTCCTTAGACAACGTTTCTCCAATTCTGTCATCCTCCTGCCCTGGGCTACCACGGCTCTACTCTATGTTTTCACACGTTCCACTGTTTTAGATTCCACATGAGAGTGATGTTGCACAGTATCTGTTTTCTTTCTCCAACTGACTTATCTCACTCAGAGCAATGCGCTCAAGATCTGTCCGTGTTGTCTCAAGTGTCAGGATTTCCTTCCTGTACATGGTGGAAAATTTTCCATTGAATGCGTACACACACAAATGTGTGTGTGTGTGTGTGTGTGTATGTGTGCATACCACGTCTTCTTTATCCACTCGTCTGTTGATAAACCCTTAGGTTGTCGCCATGTATTGGCTACTGTGAACAATGATACAAGCAATGTCGGCGTGCACATATCTCTGTGAGATCCTGTTTTCTTTCCCTTTAGCTATATGCTCAGCAGTGGGATCGCTGGATCGTATGGTATTTCCATTTTTCATTTCTTCAGGAACCTTCATACTGTTTGCCAGAGTGGCAGCTCCAATTTACATCTCCACCAAAAGTGCACAAAGGGTTCCCCTTTCTCCACGTCGTAGCTGACGCTTGCCATCTCTTGTCTTCTTGATAACAGCCATTCTAACAGGTGCGAGGTGATGTCTCCTTGTAGTTTTGATCTGCACGTCCCTGATGATGAGTGATATTGAGCACGTTTTCGTGTACCTCTGGTCTTACGGTTGTCCTCTTTGAAAACTTCTATAAAGTTCCTATGTGCACTTTTTTAATCAGATCTGGTTTTATTCTTGTGAGTGACCTGTATGAGCTCGTCATAGATTTTGGATATTAACTCCCAATCTGATATATGGTGTGCAAATAGTGTTTCCTAGTCCATAGATGGACTTTTCGTACTGTCGATTGTCTCTGTTTCTGTTCAGAAGCTTTTAAACTGATGTCGTCCCACGTGTTGTTTTTTGCTTTTGTGGATTGTGCATTTTGTGTCATATTTAAAAAGTCATTGTCAAGACAACTATCCAGGAGCTTCTTCCTTCTGTTTTATCTAGGAGTTCTACAGTATCAGGTATTTTGTGGAAGTCTTTAATCTTTTCTGATTTAATTTTTAGAAGTGACGTCAGATGGGGGTCAAGTTTTATCTTTCTACGTTTGTTTATCCAGTTATTCCAACAGCATATGTTGAAGGGACTCTACTTTCCCCATTGAGCGTTTGTGGCTCCCTTGTCAAAGATATTTGTCTTTATATGTGAAAGCTTATTTCTGAGCTCTCCACTCTGTTCCATTGGTATGTGTGTGTCTTTTCATGCCAATATCACATTGTCTTAATCACCAAGGCTTTGCAATGTAGTTTGAAATCAGAGATTGGGAGGCCTCTGCCTTTGTTCTTCTTTGTCATGACTGCTGTGTCTCTCTGGGGTCTTTTGTGCTTCTTTGCAAAGTTGAGGATTATTTGTTCTAGCTCTGTGAGAAATTCCATTACAATTTTCATAAGAATTGCCCTGAAATTGTAGATTGCTTTGGATAGTATGTACATTTGAACAATATTGATTCTTCCCTTTCATGAGCACAAAATACGTTTCTATTTATTTGTTTCTTCATCAGTGTATTATTGCTTTCAGTATATAGATCTTTCAGCAGCTTGGTTAAATTTATTCCTAGGTATTTTGTTCTTTTTGATGCAATTGTATGAGTATTGTTTTCTTTCTGATACTGGTTTAATTTTCTTTTACTTTTTTTTGTTTCTGAGAAAGATTCACCCTGAGCTAACATCTGTGGCCAAATTTCCTCTTTTTGCTTGAGGAATGTCTGCCTTGAGCCAACCTCTGTGCCAACCATCCTGTATTTAGCTTGTGGGTGGCAAACACAGTGTGGCCACTGATGAGTGGTGTAGGTCCGCACATGGGAACCGAGCCTGGGCGACTGAAACAGTTCAAGCTGAACTTACCCACTAGGTCATGGGCCATCCCCGATAGTGTTTTGTTAGTGTATATAGACATGCACCTGATTTTAGCAAGTTCATTTCGTATCCTGCGACTTTACTGAATCTTCTCACTAGTTATAACAGGTTTTTGGTCATCTTTAGAGTGTCTATATCCAAGATCATCCCATGTGCAAACAAGATGGCTTCCCTTCTTCCTTTGTGATTTGGATGTGTTTTATTTCCTTTTCTTGCCCAATTGCTCTGACCAGGACTTCCATAGCATGCGGAATAAAACTGGGGAGAGTGGGCACTCTTGTCTTGTCCCTCATCTGCGGTGAAACGCTCCCCGCTTTTCCCTGCTGAGTGTGATGTTAGCTGTGGGTTTGCTATAGATGCTTTGATTATGTTGAGGGATGTTCCATCTGCAGCCCGTTTGTTGAGTGTTTATCATGGGTGGGTATTGAATTTGTCAAATGCTTTTTTTGCCTCTATTGAGATGATGGTATGCTTTTTATACTTCAATTTGTCGATGTGGGGCATCCCATGGATTGCTTTGTGGCTGCTGAGCCCACACGTGTCCCCCAGAGTAATCCCACTGGATCATGGTGTAGGATCCTTTTACTGTATTTCTGAATTTGGCTTGGTTATTTTGTTGAGGGTAGTTGCAACTGTGTTCATCGGGGATATTGGCCTGAACTTTTCTTTTCACGTTTATTGCTCCCTGTGGTTTTGGCACCAGAGTAATGCTAGTTTTGTAAAATTAGTTAAAATTGTTCCCTCTTCTATTTTTGGGAAGAATTCAAGAAAAATTATGTTCATTCTTCTTTAAGTGTTTGGTGGAATTTACCAGTGAAGCCATCTGGTCCCACAATTTTGTTTGTTGGAAGGTTTTTCATTACTGATTCAATCTCCTCCACATTTTTGGTCTGTTCAGATTTTCTATTTTTTCATGGTTTAACCGTAGTAGATCTATGTTTCTAGGAATTTGTCTGTTTTTTCTCAGTTTCCAGTCTGTTGGTGCACAAGTGTTCATAGTAGTCTCTCAAGATCTTTTGTATATCCTCTCTCTTTTTCTCTTGGTGAGTCTAGCTAAAGGTTTGTCTGTTTTGTTTAAATTTCCAAAAAAATAGCTTTTATCTCCTTGATCTTTTCCATTGTCCTTTTCTGTCTCTATTTCCTTTATTTCCATTTTAAGCTTGTTATTTCCTTCCTTCTACTAACTTTGTGGTTAGTTTGTTCACATTTCTCTAGTTCCTTATGGTATAAAATTAGGTTATTTTCCTTGAGAACTTTTTTTTTTCTTAAGGTAGGCTTTTATCGCTATGGACTTCCCACTTAGAACTGGTTTGGCTGCATCCAATTAAGTTTTGATATGCTGTGTTTCCATTTTTCATTTGTCTGTAGATAGTTTTTGATTTCTCTTTTGCTTTCTTATTTGACTTACTGGTTTTTCAGGAGCATGTTATTAATCTCCAAATATTGTGAATTTTACATGTTTCCTCTTATCACTGATTTGTAGTTTCATAGCATTGTAGTTGGAAAAGATGCTTGATGTGATCTCAATGGCTTAAAATTAAGACTTGTTTTGTGATTTCATACATTATCTGTCTTGGAGAATGTTCCATGTAAAATTGACAAGAATTATGTGCTTCATATATTTATGTTTTCCTATGTTGGGTGCATATGCATTTGCCAATATTATACCCTCATGTTGGATTGACCGCTTCATCAGTGTAGAATGACGTGTTTTGACTATTTTTGTCTTTGTCTTTAACTGTATTTTAATTTACACAGGTATAGCTACCCCTACTTTCATTTGGTTTCCTTTAGCATAGAATATATTTTTCCATTTCTTCACTTTCAATCTGTCTGTGTATTTCAAGCTGAAGAGAGTCTCTTATAGGCACCATGCATTTGAGTCTTGTTTTATTCATCCATTCAGCCTCTATATGTCTTTTGATGGGAGAATTCAGCCCATTTACATGGGAGGTAACTATCGATAGGCATGGACTTACTATTCCATTTCACTCTTCTGTAATTGCTTTGTTCCTCTGTTCTCCTCTTAACCTCCTCCCTTGTGTTTTGATGATTTTCTGTAGTGGTATCCTTAGATTCCTTTGTCTTTGTCTTTTGTGCCTTGACTATAGGTTATTCATTTGTAAATATCATGAGGCTTTTATAAAAGAGATTATATGTGTAACAGTCTATTTGAAGCTGATAACAGTTCAAGTTGGAATGCATCCTAAAGCTCTACATTTTAACTCTCCCTCCTATGTCTTATCTTTTCGATGTCACAATTTATACATTTTCACCTCATGTATTCAGTATTAAATTATATAGTTGTGGTTATTTTTAGTACTTTTGTCTACTAACTTCACACTAGATTTATAGGTAACTTATCCACCATCATTTCAGCATAGGATATTCTGATTTTCCTGTGAGTTTTTCTTTACCAGGGAGATTTATACATTCATATGCTTTCTTGTTACTAATTAGGACCCTTTCATTTCCTCTTGAAGAAATTTCTTTGACATTCTCTGCAAGGCAAGTCTGGTGGTGATGAGCTCCTTCAGCTTTGCTAGTCTGCACAGCTCTTCTCTGTCTTTCACTTCTGAATGGCAACCTTGAAGGCTACAGTCATCTTGGTTGACAGATTTTTTTTTCTTTCAGCACTTTAAATATACCAGGCCAGCCCTTCAGACCTGCAAATTTTCTGCAGAAGAATCTACTGATTCTCTTATTGGGGTTTCCTTGTACATAACAAGTTATTTTTCTCTTGCCACCTGTCAGCTTCTCTCTTTGTCTTTAAATTTTGGCAATTTAATTACAATGTACTTTGGTGTACATCTCTTTAGATTCCTCTTAATTGGAATTCTCTGGTTTCTTGGATCTCGGTGCCTGTTTCTTTTTTTGGATTAGCAAAGTTTTCAGGCAATATTTCTTCAAATAAGTTTTCTTCCACTTTCACCCACTGGGACACATGTAATGTGACTATTGGTCTGCTTGATGGTGTCTCATAAGCCTCTCTAGCTATCTTCACTCTTCACTCTTTTTTTCCTCCTCTAATGGGTGAATTCCACTGGCTGTCTATGAGTTCACTGATCCTTTCTTTGGCTTTAGCTAGTCTACTGTTCAATCCCTTTACTGAATTTTTTGCTAGTTATTGTATTCCTCACCTCTGGGATTTCTGTTTGGTACTTTCTTATATATGTGATTTCTTTGTTGAAATTCTCACATTTTCATGCATTTTTATGACCTCCGTGAGTATCTTTATGATCATTACTTTGAAACCTCTATCAGGTAAATCACTTATCTCCAGTTTTAAATTCTTGTGTTTCCGGAATTGTATCCTTTTTTTCTGTTTAGATCATTTTCCTTAGTTTCATTATTTCCTTGACTTTCTGTGTTGGTTTCTCTGCTTTGGGCAAAAAGCCACCTCTCTCTGTCTTTAAGGAGTGTTCTCTTGCAGGAGATGAATCTTATCGTTCAATTCTGTCCCAGTTCTTGATTGACTCTAAAACCTTTGTGATTCTCCAAGCTGCCTGTTTTGTTCTTAGTGACTCCCAGTAGTTGTGGGTGTGCTGAGACCTGTCAGTGTCCCAGAGGAGTGGATCTCAATCTGCACCTTCTTTCAGGCTGCCTGAAAGCCATACCCTCAGACAGCAGTATTTGAGGTATGAAAGTAGATCTCACAGGGGAAGACTGGGAGATGGTCCTTTCTGTTTGATCCCCCTGCGTGAGCTCTAGACTGAGAGTTAAAACAATTTATTTGTTAAAATCCATCGGGGCTGGTGAATGCATGCCCTGCCAGCCAGCAGAGCCAGGTGTCTAAGGGGTGTGTCTCCTTGGCAGCAGCCACAAACGCTGGGGAGTCAACATGTGCATAAGCTCCTTTCAGGGAGAGAGTAGTGATCTGTAGCAGAGCAGAGGGAGAGCTCAAAGACGGCATTGGCCAGGCTTGCTGGTCTCTGGAGAGGATTGTAGTAAACCCCTACATGTGTGTTAAGTTAGAAGCCTGCGCCTCAGGCTGCAGTCTTGAAGATTTGAAATTACGCTTCTTACAGGAAAGACTGGAAGATGGTTGTTTCTGATTGTTGCCTTGGTGTTGAGCCTTGGGGCCATAGCTGGTGAGGAACTGTTCTTTTGTTTGCTACAGTCCTCTGGGATGTGCAAACAAGCCCTGCTGGCCACCAGAGCCAGGCTCTCCAGGAATGTGTCCTCTGGGTGCAAGCCTGCACTAAACACAGTGCCAGATGTGTGCACAAGCTCCTTTCACAGAGAACCAGGAACCCTGGTGGGGCAGAGGGAGAGCATCAAGAAGTAGTGTGCCAGCCTCGCTGGTGTCTGGAAATGGCTGCAACCAGCCCCTAGATGTTTGTTATTGGTGAATATGGTTGACTATGGTTAATATGGGGGAATATGGGTGAATATGGTGAATATGGGTGAATATGGTGAATATGGGT